>NC_045436.1:138192380-138413627 GCF_002776525.5 Piliocolobus tephrosceles | reverse complement strand
GTGTTGAAGTCTCCCATTATTATTGTATGGGAGTCTAAGTCTCTTTGTAAGTCTCTAAGGACTTGCTTTATGAATCTGGATGCTCCTGTATTGAGCGCATATATATTTAGGATAGTTAGCTCTTCCTGTTGAATTGATCCCTTTACCATTACGTAATGGCCTTCTTTGTCTCTTTTGATCTTTGATGGTTTAAAGTCTGTTTTATCAGAGACTAGGATTGCAACCCCTGCTTTTTTTTGTTCTCCAGTTGCTTGGTAGATCTTCCTCCATCCCTTGATTTTGAGCCTATGTATGTCTCTGCATGTGAGATGGGTCTCCTGAATACAGCAGACTGATGGGTCTTGACTCTTTATCCAGTTTGCCAGTCTGTGTCTTTTAATTGGAGCATTTAGTCCATTTACATTTAAGGTTAATATTGTTATGTGTGAACTTGATCCTGCCATTATGATATTAACTGGTTATTGTGCTCGTTAGTTGATGCAGTTTCTTCCTAGCCTTGATGGTCTTTACATTTTGGCATGTTTTTGCAATGGCTTATACCGGTTGTTCCTTTCCATGTTTAGTGCTTCCTTCAGGGTCTCTTGTAAGGCAGGCCTGGTGTTGACAAAATCTCTAAGCATTTGCTTATCTGTGAAGGATTTTATTTCTCCTTCACTTATGAAACTTAGTTTGGCTGGATATGAAATTCTGGGTTGAAAATTCTTTTCTTTAAGAATGTTGAATATTGGCCCCCACTCTCTTCTGGCTTATAGAGTTTCTGCCGAGGGATCTGCTGTTAGTCTGAAGGGCTTCCCTCTGTGGGTAACCCAACCCTTCTCTCTGGCTGCCCTTAAGATTTTTTCCTTCATTTCAACCTTGGTGAATCTGGCAATTATGTGTCTTGGAGTTGCTCTTCTGGAGCAGTATCTTTGTGGCGTTCTCTGTATTTCCTGAATTTGAAGGTTGGCCTGCCCTACTAGGTTGGGGAAGTTCTCCTGGATGATATCCTGAAGAGTGTTTTCCAACTTGGTTCCATTTTCCCCCTCACTTTCAGGCAGCCCAATCAGACGTAGATTTGGGCTTTTTACATAATCCCATACTTCTTGCAGGCTTTGTTCATTTCTTTTTCTTCTTTTTTCTTTTGGTTTCTCTTCTCGCTTCATTTCATTCATTTGATCCTCAATCACTGATACTCTTTCTTCCAGTTGATCGAGTCGGTTACTGAAGCTTGTGCATTTGTCACGTATTTCTCGTGTCATGGTTTTCATCTCTGTCATTTCGTTTATGACCTCCTCTGCATTAATTATTCTAAGTGTCAATTCTTCCACTCTTTTTTCAAGATTTTTAGTTTCTTTGCACTGGGTACGTAATTCCTCCTTTAGCTCTGAGAAGTTTGATGGACTGAAGCCTTCTTCTCTCATTTCTTCAAAGTCATTCTCTGACCAGCTTTGATCCATTGCTGGCGATGAGCTGCACTCCTTTGCAGGGGGAGATGCACTCTTATTTTTTGAATTTCCAGCTTTTCTGCCCTGCTTCTTTCCCATCTTCGTGGTTTTATCTGCCTCTGGTCTTTGATGATGGTGACCTACTGATGGGGTTTTGGTATAGGTGTTCTTCCTGTTTGATAGTTTTCCTTCTAATAGTCAGGACCTTCAGCTGTAGGTCTTTTGGAGATTGCTTGAGGTCCACTCCAGACCCTGTTTGCCTGGGTATCAGCAGCAGAGGGTGCAGAAGATAGAATATTGCTGAACAGCAAGTGTACCTGTCTGATTCTTACTCTGGAAGCTTCCTCTCAGGGTGTATTCCACCTTGTGAGGTGTGGGGTGTCAGACTGCCCCTAGTGGGGGATGTCTCCCAGTTAGGCTACTCAGGGGTCAGGGACCCACTTGAGCAGGCAGTCTGTCCCTTCTCAGATCTCAACCTCCGTGTTGGGAGATCCACTGCTCTCTTCAAAGCTGTCAGACAGAGTCGTTCGCATCTGCACAGGCCTCTGCTGCTTCCCCTGTTATTTTTCAGCTGTGCCCTGTCCCCAGAGGTGGAGTCTACAGAGACAGGCAGGTTTCCTTGAGCTGCTGTGAGCTCCACCCAGTTCGAGCTTCCTAGCGGCTTTGTTTACCTACTTAAGCCTCAGCAATGGCGGGCGCCCCTCCCCCAGCCTCGCTGCTGCCTTGCGGTTAGATCGCCACAGACTGCTGTGTTAGCAAGGAGGGAGGCTCCGTGGGCGTGGGACCCTCCCGGCCAGGTGTGGGTATATTCTCCTGGTGTGCCCGTTTGCTTACAGTGCAGTATTGGGGTGGGAGTTACCCGATTTTCCGGGTGTTGTGTGTCTCAGTTCCCCTGGCTAGGAAAAGGGATTCCCTTCCCCCTTGAGCTTCCCATGTGAGGCGATGCCTCACCCTGCTTCAGCTCTCGCTGGTCGGCCTGCAGCAGCTGACCAGCACCGATTGTACGGCACTCCCTAGTGAGATGACCCCAGTACCTCAGTTGAAAATGCAGAAATCACCGGTCTTCTGTGTCGCTCACGCTGGGAGTTGGAGACTGGAGCTGTTCCTATTCGGCCATCTTGCTCCGCCCCCCGAAAATTAATTTTTTTAATGTAAATTGGCTTTTACTGTGAAAGAGCTGAGATAAGCACTTGATTTTTCTTATTGACCTGCCTGGGCAAACTTGTCTTGTTTCTGATCCCAGAAGGAAAGGTTTCCATATTTTCCTATTAATTATGATGTTTTATATAGAATGTTATGACTACACCATTAACCAGATTAAAGAAGTTCCATTCTATTCCTTATTTTCACATTTAAAAAAATAAATAAATTTTTGTATCAATTGAGATAAGATTTTCTTTTTTTATACTGTTAGTGTAGTAAATTACCTTAATTGCTTTTATAATATGAAAACAGTCTTGCATTACTGAAAAATTAAGTTACTGCTGGTGAGGTTTCAGAAGAAAATGAAGAAGTCAGAGAAAGCCTGTATCATCAGATATAGAGAATACATATATCATCATACACAGAAAGTTGCTAGAAATATGAATTTTCAAGTACACTGATGAGGACTCAGAAAAAAATGAGGAACATGCTTTGGGAATTTGAGCAAAGTGGATCTTCCAAATACTGGCAGGAAAATTAGCTAAATTGTGTTCTACAGTAATATAGAAAGCAGAATTTGTAAGCAGTGAAGTTGGATATTTGACTGAGGAGGTTTCTAAGCAGAGCATTGAAGGTATGTCCTGATTTACTGCTTATAGTAAAATGTGAGAGGAAAGATACTGAAGGGAAAACTGCTAAGCCACAAGGAACTTGGTTTAGGAAATTCTCAGTCTATCCAGATTGCAAAAGTTGCTAAAGTTAGGAGATTGACTGTTAGGAGTATGCTCTGGGGAGAAGTTTGAGAGCATAGCTGGACAACCTTTCTGCTAGTGCTGAAGAGATTAGTTATGTGATTCCTAGATCTCCTCAACCATTGAAGTAGTAACCAGGAAAAGAAATGAGGTTATACAGGAAAGATCTGTGGTAGTACCTCTTATCTAGTGGCATAAATCCCAGTGACATACATAGGAGAGTCACAAGACTTTTGAGAACATTATACCAGAAGAAACACTGCCAGCTTAGTCTAGGAAGGGACACATTTGTGGTACTTTGTTACAATAGCCATAGGAAACTGATACAAATAGCATTTTTAACACTTACTGTGTGTCAACACTCTGCCTGCTTTGTATGTATTGTCTCATTTAACCTAACATTAAGCCTATGTAGCAACTATTTATATCTGTACTTTTATAGATGTTATTTATTTTTGTTTTTTAATAAACACTTACATGACAATTACTGTTTTCTAAGTGCTTTACAAATATTAATTTATTTAATATTGTTTTATCTCCATTTTATATTAGAGTTCAGTTACCCTCTCCCTTTATTTCAGGAGCCAAGTGGCCACCAGACCCTTTTACTTTTTTAATTGGTTAGTATTTGGGGGATTTTCCATAATGCATTTGAGGTGAATTTAATTCTAATGATGTTTCTTGTCACCTAGGTTTGTATACAGAGTTCTTCAGGGATCCCTCTTTCCATCTCCAATTCTGAGAGCTAAGCACTTTGACAGATTAACTCCAGAGGAGAGGACTGAAGCTCTCAAGAAGTGGAGAGGAGCTGGAAAGATGAATCAAGAGACATCAAACTATGCTAACCAATCAGCTGGCAAGTCAGGAAGAAGACCCATGCCTGGCCCTTCTGCTGTATTTGCAATGAAGTCAGCAACTTCCTGTGCTATTGAGCAAGGAAACTTATCTCTGTGTGAAACTGCTTTAGATCACAGCTACTCTGAAACTAAGGCCTTTCAGATGGCTGGACTCTGCAAAGATTAAGAAAGCTAGACACCCTCCTTGGAGTTGCAAGTATTCTTTCAAGGTTGGAAGAGGGATTTTGAAGCGACATCTCTCCAAGCAAGAATGACTTGTTTTTCCATAAGGGACATGAGCATTTTACTGGGCTTGGAAGAGCTGACATGATGACCATTATTGTATGGTTGCATATACATTTGTAATAGAGGGCTAGAGTTTGACCTAGACAGAGTTTAAGGAAGTGAAATATTTAATTCAGAACCAAATGCTTTTGTAAAACTTTTTGGATTTTGTAAAAGCATTTTCATTCTCTTAGAAATTCAAATATTTTCAAGGGGAGTCATTTGAGACATGTTTATTTTACTAGGAGATCTTATATTCTAGAGAAATGCTTTTAAATGGTCAGGCTCCAATCTGAATTTTTTTATTAAGAAAAAAGTAGTTTTTAATGAATTGGTTAGGACTCAGAGGAAATACGGAAAAAACGTAGATGGTTAATTTACAGGTAAAATCCCAAGAGCCTTTTAAACAACAAGGTACCTAAAATAGGTATAATTATACTGCTTAAAATACAATTAGTGTCTATTAATAGCTTTTTATTTTCTGTGGGAAGATGCTTTAGGTCTTCTGACTGAAGATGTAGGCATATCTCTCTGCTCATTTCAATGTTTTCCTAAGGTGGAGCCTTCACTGGAAAGGAGAAAGAGGGATTCTAGGGTTTCATCAGGGACCAGGAATGCATTCCTCTCTCAGGTTCCAATCAAGAGAAGACCTTTTATGAGATCTGCCTCTGTATAGATGTTGTCAGTTAGGAAACTGAAGCCATAGATCAGGCAGACAAACAGCCCATTGGGCAATTTCCTGTATTTTAAAACTGACAATAACCTGATCGAAGTGATATAATCAATTTCAAAACAATCTTCCAGAGGCCACTTGAAGGTTCATAGTTTTTACAATACCCTAAGACTTTTCAGGTGTTGGAGCCTCTAAAATATGAGATATAAACTGAAACTAATACAGGATGATCTCTGGAGGTTTCTATGAGGTTCTTAGAAAAATTTGGTTTTAAAATACATTTGAGGACAGGAATGTCTATAGCAAGTTTACTGCTATTGCAAATCATGTATGCTGGCTTTAGTTGTAACAAATAAACTACTTTATGCTAAGTAAGGCCAGGTACTACTATAAAATCATATATTCCTGTTTGAAGTTCTTGTGAATTCCTTTCTCTGTTTATTATATTTGAAAGTTGTCAGCCACCAATCATCCAGAATTTCCTTCCTGAATCTCCATGCTCATATGCAACGTCTGCCTCAAGGTCTTCTTAATGACTGTTATTCTCAGGGTTTAGTTTTCTACTTTCTGCCTACTATTTTGGTCTGACATTTTTGTAGCCTTCTGTTATTCTTGCAAATAGTCTTTTACATAAGCTGATTTCTAGAACTTTCAAAATCTCACATAGCTAATGGAAGTTGCTTTCTGCTTTCTTATGACTGTTTTTATAAATAAACTGTTTCATAAATAATGGATACTGAAAAATCATCATCACTCTTATAAACATTTGCCAAATCCAACCGTAATTAGTACCAGAACTTAGAAGGAAAGTCACAAAGCATGCCTTTTACCAGAATATTGCTTTTGCCTTATATGGAAAATCACTGATGTCATATCATTTATTATCCTTGCAGCAGTTGGCATTCATTCCCTGAGATCGGCTTCTCCTGATAAACAATAATTTAGAGATATGTTCACTTGCAAATAAAAAGGTTAGCATCTAAGGACAAAGAATGAGCCAAAAACACTAAGGAAAAAGATCAATTTTCAGAATTGAATTATCTGTACATATGAATAGAGGAAAATACTGAGTGCTAATGTGATAGGGTCACAATCTCGTATCCACAATTCTAAAACCTCCAAACCTCTGAAAACTGAAATATTTTTATAAATTAGGCCAAAATTCTATGCCCTGAAGAAATGTAAAGCTATTTATGTACTTAATGTTATTCATATACTTTGCTACAAATATATTATTTCATTACTGAGTGCTAAACTGTATTTCCTTTTAAAATTTGGAAAATTTTGAATTCTGAAACACATTTAGACCTTAGCCTAAAGAGGCTGGGATCTGTATGAAGCTTTTAAAGGGTCACGTTTACAAGTCAATAACTCTTTTACATAAAGTTACCCAAGCTGATGCGATCTGGTGTTCAGTGTACTTCACCAAATTTGGGGGGGATCAAGTATTATATCATTGCTGTCAGTAGATAAGAAAATTGATTAATAGTATACATTTTGGGATATAATCTTATACATAGGATTTATAAAATAATTGTATTGAGTTCCCAAAATGTATTCTAGACGTTAAAGATTTGTGTGCCCTTACCAGGACTAAAGTTCCCACTGGACACTCAATGGGCAATGTGAGACTATTAGCAACCTCTAATTTCAGACCAGTCAAGGAGCCACTGATTCTCTAAAATGAAACAGCATGAACCTGTGAGAGTAAGATATAAGGGAGGTGAACTGTGATTGGTAAACAGGCTGCCAGCATGCTGTTAGAGAGACAGAAACAATTTCTTAGGACTTGCCACCCATATCCATAAAAAAAAAAGGTGATTAGACCATTTTATTTGTATTAAGAATTATTTAAAATAAGTATAATATGTGTATTTCACTGAGCCTAAGTTGAGCAAGGCTAAAAGTTGATACATTAAATATGTACTTACAACTATAACAAAACTGACATAAGTTCTTAAACTTTCACAAAATTGTGACCACAATTCAGTTGCTAGATTTCACACTCTCCTTAGGTTTATACAAACTGCAGGACAGGAAATGATTAATATAGAAATTGCTAAAACAACTTTTTGAATTTCAAATATGTTTATACATAGTAAAGTTACAAAAATACATGTATAAATTTGCAGGTGGTATCTATTTGGAATGCTGAGGCAGTCCAGGTTGCTGGTGGAGGTTAGTAGGGAATCCTAGTTGTTTAAAAGGCAAAATGGATGCCTAATTAAATTAAATATATATGAAGATTTGTGTTTTAAAGCTTTTTAGTGGGGAAAAATACTTTTTACCACTAATTGCTTCAGAAATGGAGTTGTGTAAAGTGGCCTAGAGCTAAAAGTCATTTCTAAAATTTTAATTACCAACGAGAAGAAACCAGATATTAAACATCTTTTGAGGAAAGTTACAAAATGTTTACTCCATGCAAAGTTTTACTGTGCTCTAAAATATGCTTTTTATGACTTTGTCGGTATGGATGAACACAAGAAAACTGAGAAATAAATTTAATTAAGTGAGGGATGCAAATTAATTTTCTTTTTAAAAAATTGCATCTCTCATCTAAATTCTCCTTTGCAAAGTTTAATATCCAGTTCTTTGCCACATAAGTAAAACAAAATATTGTCCATAAATATTGATCTAGTTGTTGCAGTCTCAATCAGCCAACTGATATATCCTGAACAAACCCAGCTATGAGGAAAGTTCTATAGAGACTCTTCTATAAAATTAGAATCTTGATCTACATCCAGAATGGGGTCCTATAAAGTCAAGTGTTAATATTGATATCTAAATAACTTTGCATTCAATATGTCTTGCTACCTAAATGGATGGCATTGGTCTTTTATTGCTGTCTTTCATCACTTCTCAGAATTATGCAAACATTAGAAGGGTAATAGTAAATACTTTAAATGTGTAAATTATCTTGGCTTTTAATAAATCAAAAGCAAGTCTCCAATGTTAACACTGAAATTTACCACTATGCACTGAGCTTGAGAAACAAAAACTGGCAGAGATAGTCAGCCTAAATCTCTATGTCTTTTTTTGTGATAGGATAAAAAAGAACATTCCATAACCTGTTACTGTAGCACCTGCATGATTTTAAATCTCTCCAAAGTTGATAATTTTGTGCTGCAGTCATGGTTAGGCCTGGCAAAAGAACAAAGTCTGCTTTGCTTTGCTTTTGTAAAGTTTTTCATTGAACTTGAAATAAGAGAAAAATGAAGGTGAAAAAATAAGTTGAATAAAATTAGTCCAAAACAAACATGCAAATTTGCAGTGCACGGTTGAGCATTTCTGCCCATGAAAAGTGCTTCTGTACAGCTCTCTGCAGGAAGCTCTTCACAGTCAAGAAGGTCATTTTCTTTTAGTGTAGCTGGCAAAAGTCTCTGATCATCCTTATAATTAGTTTAGGAGAAAGGTGTGGATGTAAATCTGTCTTTTAATCCATTCGACGAAATATGACACATTACTATAAACGCCAGGCCCCAGGACTTTGGAAAAGCAGACGGAGCCCCATGAAGTTAATCCAAATAATGTCCACTGTCCTCCAGGCTTCTCACAAACAAGAGGCCCACCGCTGTCGCCCTGCAATGAGTAGCAATGGGAGTTAGTAACTGGCATTTCAGGGCTGTAATGTGTGTCCATGCTACCCTGAGGATACAATAAAGCTAAACCCAGATTAACCAACTTGGAAAGTTTCAACAAAGCTTACCTTGTCAGCCTGTGGAGGAATTGTGCTTTCCGCTGTAAAAACAGAACTTTCAAATAAACATCTTAAACTCTGATCGTTAAAAGGGTGGAGTGGCTTGGGAAGAAATTGTATTTTTTCCCCCAGAAAATTAAAAGACCTTTTTCAGGCATTTTCTGCACTTACAAAAATACGTCATAAAGCTTTTTAAAACTATCAGAACTAATTACCTCAAAATTGACCTCATTCTAATTTAAGCTTGACTTATGACTGTGGAAACTACCCAAAATGGAATAAAGATTCCCTCCACACACAGTACTATAAACATATTCTAAAATATCTATTTTCAAGAATCTGGCTTTGTGAATGAATACATTAAGTATAACACAATTTGGGGTCCCTTACTACGCTTCTTAATAGTTCTTAAGACTTTTAAATTTGGTATAGTTGAATACAAAATAGGACCATTTAAAATTATTTATAATGAATATTTCATTAATAGCCTGTATTTTATTTCATATATATAGGGATTTTCATTCATGACATTTAAGGATTCCAGTTGAATTATATTCAGTTTTTCCCCCAAATATAGTTAATGATAAAATGCTATGGCATTAGAGATAGCAATATTTGCTACATCTGAAAACAAAGGTATATTCTGCACTGCCTCGAAAAAGAAGAGCTGATACCATGGGGGAAAAAAAAGTAAATATGTGAATTCATTGTGGAAGGTTACAAATACTCGACCTACAGACTTTCAAAATTAGAAGCATATCTACGGTCTTCCTACTTGATATGGTTGAAGAACATAGGACTAATGTTTCTCGATCCTTTTCTAAACATTTTCCACATAGTAGCTCATTTAATCGTTACAAAATACCTAAGAGTTTATATTATTTATTATATCTGTTTTGGAGATGTTGAAACTGAAGCACAGGTTAAATAACTTGTTCGTTGACAGAGGCTGGATTTGAATCCAAGCAGCCCGGTAACAAGACTCTATAACTACTAGGCCACCTTGCTTCTTAGGAACATTAGTGAATATTATTGCTATGAAAGAGAAATTGGGCCCGGCACGCTGGCTCAAGCCTGTAATCCCAGCACTTTGGGAGGCCGAGGCGGGCAGATGACTTGAGGTCAGGAGTTCCAGGCCAACCTGGTCAACATGGTGAAATGCTGTCTCTACTCAAAATACAAAAATTAGCCAGGTTTGGTGGTGGAAACCTGTAATCCCAGCTACTCTGGAGGCTGAGGCAGGAGAATCGCTTGAACCCAGGAGGTGGAGGTTGCAATAAGCTGAGATCACGCCACTGCACTCCAACCTGGGAGACAGAGTGAAACTCTATCTTAAAAAAAAAAAAGAAGAAGAAGAAGAAGAAAAAGATTAAAATTTTGATTGTGCTGTACGCTTTTGTGTAAGTGATGACCTTTGAATTTGTAACTTTCCAATACCCTAAGCCAAAATCATAAGCATAGAACTTGTAAAGAGCTGAATAAATTTTTCTGCCTAATAACCTAATTGAATTTTTTAAAGCAAAATTTATCTGTTACATGTATATAATGCTTAGACAAAAAAGAAAAATTTCCTAGAAACGTTTCACAAACTGTTTTCACAAATTTGTTTTCACATATTTCATACACATAGGGTATTTCGTTCTTGATTTCTCCTTATATAAAATAAATAAGATGCTCACCTATTGAAGTGGAACTATGATGTCAGAGAGTGATTAAAATGGAACGTGTTTACAATGTCAGCACATTTTCACTTCCAGATCAGACATTTAATAAAATAATTATTTAGCATCTACTCTTTGAAAAGTTCTGTGCTAGTGTATAAACAAACAAATAAGCACTGTTTTTGTCCCAGAGCAGCCTAAAGTCAGCTTGGGTAACAAGAATAACTTCACATGAAAGCAAAATCTAAAGGCTAGAAAGAGGAGTTCAAAGGAATGAGTGATGACTTCCAGGTGGGGAGGAATAAAAAATGCCTTCCTGAGATGTAGGTTTTGATTTAGGCTTAGTGAGTCAGGTAGGCACGCCATTAAGTGCAAAACAAAAGGTGAAAAGCAAGCAATTAAAAATGAAAGTGACACTACATCTAAAGGCACAACGGATCTGGTTTGTTCTTTTGGTCCTCTTTGTAATATTGGGCTTGAAACCAACATATTTGGCTTCAGTATTGACTTATAGATTGTCACAGACAAACTCACACTTCATTATGTCCTGTTATGATTAAGGAAAATAATATATGTCATATAATAGAGGTTTAAGTAGAAACATTTGCTTCTGATACAGTAAAAAGTAGGTTTTGTTTTGTTTTCTACCTAAAGTTGTGTTAGAGAATATCTGGTATGCATTTAATGTACCTGCACCACTGAAATTCCACTACTAAAGAAGTTGGCAAGACCTGGTTCCTATTAGGCATCATGATAAGAACATGCCTGTGCCTGTGTCTGTGGGCCTTCAGCTCTCTGTCAAGGAATCATCTCCCTTCCCCTCCTTTAGCAATTGCCAAGAGATGATCTTGAACATGTGCCAAGAGGTGCTAGTTTTTGATAAACCTCCAGATGACATTGGAGAGAGGGAGAAATGTATTTATATTAATCATTGCTACCAGACTGCCCGGTTTCATATCCTCAGTCTACCACCTTCATGCTGGCTGATTTGGGGAAAATTACTTAATCTCCTGTATTCTTGATCTGTTTAGGGAAAATAAAGACACCGCCATATGGGTTGATTATTATAATTAAATGAGTTATTAGAAAGTGTTTTGCAGAGAGCCCGAAACATAATAAGCGCTAAACTGATAGATGTTAATATTGGTGTAATTACTATTCATTGAATGTCTAAGTATGTGCCAGATATCATATACAGATATGTGAAAGATACAGACTTCCAAATACATTAACTTAGTTAATCTTCATGGACAGAATTAGTCCCATTTTACTCATGAGAAAGCTATCCAGAGAGGTTAGATAACTTCACCGGGTTATACTGCTCGTAATGGCAGAGATGAGCTCCAACCCAGATCTTTCAGGCTTCAAGTCCTGTGCCCCACACCCACATCATGCTGCCTCCTACAACACTTTATTTTGGGCCTGGGAAATCAAATCCAGTCCTCCTGTAGAGAAGGGAGGGATTCCTTTACCACCATCCACCTCAGCAGGATGACGTGAGGCCATGAGGCAGAAAGGAGGGTGGTCTCAGCGAAACGCCAAGGGAGCTGTCTGCTCCCTCTTTCCCATGACAACTGTCTAAGCAATCACCACAGGGCCATTTTCAATACCCTGATTTTTCCATTCTAAAATGAACCATCAAAAATATAATGTATTTACATTGAGCTAGTACTTAAGGGCACTGTTGTATCTTTTCTTCATTACTAAACTGTAAGGAGCAAATTACTCCAAAGCAGTAAAATAACAAAGGTGCTTCACAGCAGCATAGTATAATAACTGTCTTCCCCAGTTTTTGTTACAAGCTTATTTGAGCACTCGCACTTTTCCCTCCTTTCCTGGGAACCAGTCCAGTATAATGTTCGATGAGTGTCTATTAAGTAAAAATAAAAAGGCTCTACACTGTTACGTTAATATGTTCTACAAACTCTCATGGCCATGAATCCTGAGTATCTAAAGGTTGAGTTCAGTGACATTTGAGGGCATGCTGGCAATCAAGTGAGGGCCCAGACACCGCCAGTGTGATGACCCCTGAGACAGAGTTAGTCCTGTCTCACACCCTGGAAGTTGGGGTGTTGATGTGTGTCTTAATGCTATCACCCCAATGACTGACAATGTCCTTTCATGCCTGCCCTGCTTCCCGGGGCAGCCAGGTGGAAGCCATGGTTACTACTAGCTCCTCTTAGAACCTCATTTATCCTAACCACTAAAATGGTTGAATGAGATGAACAGGAAAAATTGTTTCTCTCCTGTTGCTGACCAAGGGTGATGCTCCCCATACAGTAGATGAGACAGTAGAAGGCACCCTGAATAAAGAGGATGGGTGTAATTAGGAGAATTGTGTACCAGTTGCAGGAAAATGTGCTGTACATAATTAAACATTTGGCAACAAACAATTTTCAAAAAATATTTCCAAAGGGCCGGACTGAGTAATAATGAATTTATGGGAATCCACTGAAGTTACTGTTGAAATGAATCTCCTTGGTAACCAGAAAGCAACTTACCATGCATGAATCAACTGTGCCAGACTCATAGCCAGCACATATCATCCGAGTGGTAATGGTCTTCATGTCAAAGTAGGACTGACACTGTTCCAGAGAAATAATGCGGACTTCTCCCTCTTGCAGCTTAAAAGGCACTGAATTTGAAAAAAAAAAAAAAAAGAATATACATACGTTAGTAAAATGACTCAAAAGTGAAGCTAGTGAGGCTAGCCAAATATGAAATGCAAATATAAGTATGTTTATATCAAGAGAGGCATATTCTTTACTTGAAATGTCATTTTAAAGACACGGCTGGTTTGGAATCAGAATTTTCTAGTTAGAAGTGTTCATAGCAATTATTCAGTGAAACTCCTTTATTTTATTAACGGAGAAACTGAGGCCCAGACTGATAAGTTGGTTCATCCTTATCATATGCTATAACAAAAACAATAGCTACTACAAAGAAAATGAAACAATCAAGCCAGAGCTCTGCTGGCTGCCAGATAGGAGGCTGCCAGCTCAGCGTCAACTCAGCATGATAGTCCTGCTCTGCTAAAATAGAGAAAACCTGTTCAATCTAACAGAGAAGGGTTGTCCTATTCTTGATGAAAAGAATATGTCTCAATATGTGCCCCAGCAGCCATTACTTGAGGTAAGAACCTCTAATCCTAGAGGATATGACAGAGAGATGTCGAAAAGCTCAAAGCCATCCCTTGGTATTGACAGAAAGAATATGTGAATTCCATCTTGCTTGAAAGTTCTTGAAGAATGACAATGGATTCCTTGCAGCAAGGCAGTGTGAATCTTTCACTGTTTAGCCATTCTGCAAAATTATACACACTGTTCTTCTTTTAAACAGTGATGGTGAAGCATCACTGGATACTTTATAGGAAGAAAGAGCCATTTTTAGGAAAATCAATGTGATGCAGGCAGTGGATGTTTCATAGATTGTCTAAAAAATAAAAAAAAATAGCTAACATTTATTGGGCACTAGTGGGTCTCATTGTCTTTAATCTTTACAACACTCTGGTGAGTTAGGCAGTTGCTATTTTTTTTTTCCATTTTATAGTAAGCTTGAAAGTTGTATAGTCAGATCAACCAGGTCTTTCTTACTGAATTCAGCAGAATTTTGCTTTTTTTTCAGACAGAATCTCATTCTGTCACCCAGGCAGTGATGAAATCTTGGCTCACTGGAGCCTCCACCTTCCAGGCTCAAGAAATCCTCCCACCTCAGCCTCCCAAGTAGCTGGGACTATAGGCACACACCACCATGCCAAGCTAATTTTTTTTTTTTGTACAAACAGAGTTTCACCGTGTTGCCCAGGTTGGTCTCGAACTCCTGGGCTCAATTCATGCTATACTACATGTGTGGAGTGTGCATTATGTTGCAGTTTCGCTCGGAGTTCAATATGGATATTGTCAGAGGATTGTTACATGTGAGTTTTTTTTTAAAAAGTCATTGACTTCTGCCTATTGAATTTCCTTTCCATTCTGTAATTGATAAAACAATGTAACTCAAAACTTATCTGACTAAATTTTAAGAAAAAAATTCTTTCAAATATACAATTTCTAAGGCCAATAACAGAATGCCAATATGCATTATCATTCTTGAAAGCCATGGCATTATACTTGATATGGGCAGAGTAGGCAGTACTTAGAGGTTTTTGTTTGTTTGTTTGTTTGTTTGTTTTTTTAAGTCTCAAGTGGGTGGATCACCTGATGTCAGGAGTTTGAGACTAGCTTGGCCAACATGGCAAAACTCTGTCTCTACTAAAAATACAAAAAAAAAAAAAAAAAAAAAAAAAATTAGCCGGGCATCATGGCGCATGCCTGTAATCCCAGTTACTTGGGAGGCTGAGGCAGGAGAATCACTTGAACCTGGGAGGTAGAGGTTGCAGTGAGCCAAGATCGTGCCACTGCATTCCAGCCTGGGCGACAGAGCAAGACTCTGTCTCAAAAACAAACAAACAAATAAATAATCATTATTCTAAATTAGGTCAAACTGAATGAGAGAGTCCATTGTAGGGGCTGAGAGTAAGTACATAGTACACATTTTTAATTTCCATGTGTTTTATATGTTTAAGTCATCTACACAGCCAAACTATTTTAATCAATTGAAATAGTCAAATAGCAAATCAATATGCTTACTTGAAGGACTTATAGGTTGTATTAGTTGTATTACAGATGTAATACACACAAGACCAAATCATAACATAAAATTGGAGATATGACCATGCAACTTGACTGCAGATTCCCAGTGACTGTCTCTATCATTGGGCTATCTGCAGGCAGTTAGAGACAGTCCAAAGCACAGTTGTGGCAGGTCTCCTCCTGCCACAAGGAAGCTCCAAAACATTTATAGTAGCTCCCTGGAGAGAGATTCTGAGGTGTGGAGTGGGATTTTTTGAAGACTGCATTTGAGCTTGACCATTTTAAATGCCATGGTTCATTATTAATGTCTATCTATGATTTGCACAGCAAATGAAGTGTGATACATCACTAAGTATTTACCATTTGTGGCTTTTTGTAAGAGAAAATGGGAAATTATGGCCAAAAGCTACCTAGTTTTTGGTTCTAGGTACTGGGTCGCATTCTGTCACCCAGGCAGTGGTGAGATCTCGGCTCACTGTAGACTCCACCTTGCAGGCTCAAGAAATCCTCCCACCTCAGCCTCCCAACTGAGGAACACAGTGTTTCTCAGGCTCCTGAAGATCCTGGCTGATACGGTTTGGCTGTGTTCCCACCCAAATCTCATCTTGAATTGTAGTTCCCATAATCTCCACGTGTAATGGGAGGGATCTGGTGGGAGATAATTGAAACATGGGGGACTGTTACTCTCTTGATAGTGAGTTCTCACGAGGTCTGATGGTTTTATAAGGGGCTTTTCCCCCTTTTGCTTGGTAGTTCCCCTTGCTGCTGCCATGTGAAGAAGGATATGTTTGCTTCCCCTTCCACCATGACTGTGTTTCCTGAGGCCTCCCCAGCCCTGCAGAACTGTGACTCAATTAAACCTCTTTCCTTTAGAAATCACCCAATCACAGGTATGTGCTTATAGCAACATGAGAATGGACTAATACACTGGCTTACTTTTATTGCCCATGTGGCCCCAGCCTGTGATATAGCAGTACGTGTCAGGCTCTAGCCACTGCTCCGGGCTGGGCAAGCAGACAGGCCGGACGTAGCCAGTCTCACTGATGTCTTCATTTAGCTCAATGATGCTGATGTCATAGTCCACCACTGCTCGACTGTAGCGGGGATGCAGGATGATGGTCTTCACAAAGCGTGTCTGCATGAACACTGATGGATGGTCTAGATTGTTGATGCCAAGCACCACTTTCCAAACTGCAGCATTCTCTCTCCTAAAATTATAATTCAAGAGCTATTGGCATCTTAAACTCTAGTTTATCATGTGAAATTCACATGTAATTTTAAATTAAAATTAAAACATTTTATTTATGTAAATAATGACCATTTTCATGCCCACTTCTCAATGTATTCATGTAAGTGGCATTTCTATAATAGCCTGAGTGGTTCGTAAATAAGTATTATTGTTGCAGAAAGCTTAGCTCATGATTCCTGAATGGGGCTAGTCTTTAACATAAAACTTCTTCAGTTTTAAAGGTAAGCAGAGTTAGTTACTTGCTTCACAGAATGAGTAAGATAAAGAAAAGCTATGTAGAAGAGAGAGGGGCAAGAGGAAAAGTGAAAAAGAAGAACAAGCCAAAATTAAGACATTCCTCCAAGAAAGAGCAAGTGACTTGAAGAAATGCCAGAGGAACCCCCTACAGATTTCCAGCTCAGAGCTTAAAAAGGTCACCCACAACCTCCAACGGTCATTCTCATACTCCACTGTTTTTGAATACTTGTCAACAATATTTTAGTCGATTCCCACCTTAAAATACTTTCTTCACTTGACTTAGAGGTCTTGCCATGCTCCGAAATTTCTTCCAATCTCATGGGCCTTCCCTCTCAGCCTTCTCCTCTGGGTTCTCCTCTTTGGCTCTCAGGCTCCACATGTTGAAATGCTCTGGAACTTCACTCTCAGCTTTATATTCTCACACCCTTGATTTCATCTAGTCCAATGGTTTTAAATTCCACCATACCCTGGTGACTCCCAAATGTGTATCTCCAGCTCTATCCTTTCCCTGAGCTGCAGACTTAATGGTCAATGGTCTATTTAACACTCTCAGTTGGATGTTTGATCATAGCCAACATTTATTGAGGGCTCACTATGTATCTCACAGTATTTAAGCCTTCAGGATTCAGTTTACAGTAACTTAATACTATAACCAGCCCAGGTGAATTTTCTCTTTTTCTTACACCCAACACTGAATGTATCAGCAAGTCTTTACCACTCCTACTTTCAAATATATCCCACATCTTACTGTTTCTCCCTCCTCCATGGCTACAATCCTAATCTAAGCTACTCTCAACTACTTGGACCATGCAATGGCCTCCCAAATCATGGTCCTTCTTCTAATCTTAGTCCCTATAATCCATTTTCCTTACTATCAGGATATGTATTGGCTATATCCCCTATATCAATCAGAGCAATATTTTTAAAATAAAATTAGATCAATCCATCTTCTGCTCACTATTCTCCAAAAGCTTTGTATCACACTTGAGACAAACCCTAGACTCCTATCCCTGGCCTCTGAGGCCCTACACCATATGCTCATTCTCACCCCAAGGACTTCGTTGCTAATTTTGAACATGCCAAGAGCATCCTCAACTCAGGAGCTATTTCCCTTGATGATCCCCCAGCTCTCACATCAGTCTTACCTTTACTCCTTCTCTTCATCCAGGTCTCAACTCAGACATCATCTGCTCAGAGCTGTTTTCCCAACCAACCTGTCTTACCCTTACTCTGTCCCCTTCACTCTACTCGATACTGCTTTAATTTTCTTCTCATACTATCCATTGATATCAATGACATTGATATAACCATTTGTCTATTCTATGTCTTGGCCCCTAGAATATAGTTATCTCTGTGAAGGCAGGGATTTGGCTGGTGTTTTTCACTGGTGTAGTCACAGGGCTTGGTACCTGGCCTATAGTAGGTCCTCAACAAGTACCTATTTAGTAATGGCTCAATGAATGTTTTTGACTCTAACCACAAAGGCAGGGTCTGTTCTTCATTACTCCCTCCATTCCTTCCTTCACTCCCAGGCTCTCCTTCACCAGAATGGCCAGGATCAAAAATGTTGACATTTATTGGACCACAGTGTTGGGGCAAGGGTAGAGCTTTAATTGTGGGCACTCCTTTATACTCTGGTAATGTGAGTCAGCCACACCACCACTGTTCCTATTTGGGAGCTTGTGATCAAATCAACTAAAGTAGGTTGATTTGACTAGCTAGACCAATTGTTTTTCAACCCAGGCTGAACACTGAATCGTATGGGAGCCTTTAAAATAGTGATTCTCTGGACATCACTCAATATCAATTGAAACAGAAACTCATGGGCTGGGTGGGGCCTGTGAGTCAGTATTTTTAAGAGCTCTCTAGGAAATCTTAGGCAAAACCCCACCCACACCCCTTCTTTTCTTGGCATGCCTTTCTTTACCATCAGCATGGCAAAGATTCGAAAGGCTGAGATTTCAAGAGAGTTAGGAAGGAGGAACCAAGGTAGGAACTCGCTTGGTTTTTAGTATTGTTGGATACTTGGGCCAGACTCTACCAACAGACCCCCCGTATAGTCATGCATGTTGTCCTTTTTCCATTAAAAACAATAATAATAATAATTTCAGGGATATCAGGGGAACGGACATCATTCAGTGAATAAAGAGGTAGAGATACATGTCAATTTCTCTATGGCAAGCATGATGTTAGGGATTACAAGAATAAGCAAGAAAAGCATGATCCCTGCCTATACAAACATTATAATTGAGTGAAGATAGACAATTAAATAAACAACTAGATTAAAATGTAGGTAGTACTATCACATGAGCATTACAAGATAATGTTACAGAATAATTTTTTTCTTTTTTTTTTTTTCTTTTCTTGAGACAGGGTCTCACTCTGTCACCCAGGTTGGAGTGCAGTGGCATGATGACAGCTCACTGAAGCCTCAACCTCCCAGGCTCAAGAGATCCACTGGCCTCAGTGCCCCACCAAGTAGCTGAGACTACAGGCACACATCACCATATCTGGCTAAATTTTTTTGGAATTTTAGTAAAGATGAGGTTTTGCTATGTTGTCCAAGCTGGTCTTGAACTCCTGAACTCAAGCAATCCTCCCTCCTTGGACCTCCCAAAGTGCTAGGATTACAGGTGTAAGCCACCAAGTCCAGCCCAGAAGAATCATTTTTCATTACGTAAAGCTATCACTAAAAGAACATGCTTTTCTTTCTCTTTCTTTCCTTTCCTTTCCTTTTTCCTTTCCTTTCCCTTCCTTTTTCTCTTCTTTCTTTTACTTCTTTCTTTCTTTCCTTTTCCCTTCTTTTTTTTCCTTCTTTCTTCCTTCCCTTCCTCCCTTCTCTCATTCCTTCCTTTTTTACTCCACAGTAATGAGTGCATGACCATTTGAGAAATTCAATATGCACTTGAGAGTCTATTGTTTCAGACACCTGAAATCAAGCAATAATTGACTTCAAATTTCCGTCTATTTAATAGCTTCTTGCCCTTGAATAGCGTTACTAAGTTTTGGCTGTGACAAACATTCATCCACATGCTTAAATTATAAGCAGCATTTTGAGTAATCGAACATTCCAAATTATTTGTAACAAAATTGAATAACATCAAAATTCTGGACTTAATTACTGTATTGAGATTAATGTAATTCTAATTATAAAAAATTAGTGTCAATAAAACTGCTAAACATTAATTTGTATCCAGTAGTCTCTTGTTACACAAGCTACTGTCTTTATGGTATTAATATCCACCAAAAGAAAAAAAAAGTCCATAGGAAATTCACATACTTTTTCGTATTCAGTGATGACAGTGTTCTTTTCTTCTTTTTGTTATGAGTATATAGTGAAAAATAATGTCTTTTTTAACGTCTTCCCTCCTATCACCCCAGGTATGGCAGAAACCAAAAACAAAACAAGAAAAAAACCCAACCTATTGTTTGAAAGAGTTTCCCGGGTTGAAGCAGATGTACACACATGGTGATTGTTACATCAAGCAAGTACTAAGAAGAAGGAGTCAGGAGTAATGGCAAAGATAGCCCTGTGTCTGGGTAGAAGCAAAAAGAAGGAGGATA
The DNA here is from genome assembly GCF_002776525.5 of Piliocolobus tephrosceles. Taxonomy (NCBI): domain Eukaryota; kingdom Metazoa; phylum Chordata; class Mammalia; order Primates; family Cercopithecidae; genus Piliocolobus; species Piliocolobus tephrosceles. Next base: position 138,393,475 of record NC_045436.1, on the reverse strand, counting down.
ATTTCAGCCTACATGAATGCCACATGAGTTTAATATCAATTCTAAAGTACGAATTAGCTGGATGTGGTTGTGCGCATCTATAGTCCCAGCTACTCAGGAGGCTGAGGCAGGAAAATCACTTGAACCCTGGGGGTGGAGGTTGCAGTGAGCTGAGATCATGCCACTAAACTCCAGCCTGGGCGACAGGGCTAGACTTCATCTCAAAAAAAATAAAACAGAGAAATAAAGAAAAAAGAAAGAAAGAAGTACCATTGGAGAAACACATGGAAACACACTCTGATCATAAGACTATTTTAGTAAAAAGAGTTAAATTACGGCCGGGTGCGGTGGTTCACACCTGTAATAACATTACTTTGGGAGGCTGAGGAGGGCGGCTCACCTGAGGTCAGGAGTTCAAGGCCAGCCTGGCCAACATGGCGAAACCTTGTCTTTACAAAAAATACAAAAATTAGCTAGGTGTGGTGGCAGGCGCCGGTAATCCCAGCTACTCAGGAGGCTGAGGCATAAGAATCACTTGAACCTGGGAGGTGGAGGTTGCAGTGAGCTGAGATCGGCCATTGCACTCCAGCCTGGGCGATAAGATCAAAACTCCATCTCCAAAAAAAAATTGGTGGGGCGGGGGGTTAAATTAGGCTACCAAGAAAAGAAAGCCAAGTATAGTGGCTGAAAATCTTCAGTTTAAAGGGAATTACTTGCCATTTGGCTGTCAAGCCTCAAAGCAGCAGCAAGGAGAGCTGGCACATCCTTAAAGAAGTTTGTGCAAAGAACTTCAGACTGTGAGAGGAAGGAAGCAAGCCAAGGTGAAGCCAGGTGAGAATCCACCAATCCCAGGGAAAACAACTGAGGAAGATGTTAAAACATCTTGTTCTTTGTTCTCACTGTGGATAGTATTTTATTCCTTGAAATCACATTTAGTGTCTAATTTGCTTCGTTTACAATATTGTTTTAATAATAAATGCACTTTATAGACAATATTGAGCTTTTATGATTTCAACTTTCAAATTCTTCAATTATTAACTCTAGAGAGAGAGAAAAAAAAAAAAACTCAGCCACTTACATATGTCAGAGACACTATAGCATCCAGAGGAATTTACTCAGAATTGCAGACACAATGTCTCTGGAGGCAAAAATCAGTCCCTTTGGTTTGCAGTTTGCCACACTCAGCTCTAGTTTAGACATGAAATTTTTCACTCAATTCAGCTAGTCAAATTTAAAGGTTTCTATCTTTATCTCTTCTTAGGAGTGAAAAATTTTCCTTCTCTCAGCCTCTCTGACTTTGCTTAGAATATCTTATATTTAATATTTTTCCTGTTTAATAAAGGTAATATTATAATTAACACCTACGATAGAAATTTCTCTATTTTACAAGACTTATTCCAGAAATAGCATGGCTAAGTGGTGATTTGGAGATCATCTGAAAGTTACCAAATCAGCACTAAATAAAGAAATACCACATTATTGCATCATTGCTGTTCTACAAACTTTAGGAATCTCTTACTTTTAATATTGTGTTCTGCCCTTGGCATTTCATTTTTATTATTTTTTTATTTTTATTTTTAGAGATGGAGTTTCACTCTTGTCACACAGTGAAGTGCAATGGCGCGATCTCAGCTCACTGCAACCTTTGCCTCAGGTGTTCAAGCGATTCTCCTGCCTCAGCCTCCTGAGTAGCTGGGATTACAGGCACCAGCCACCACGCCTGGCTAATTTTTGTATTTTTAGTAGAGACAGGGTTTCACCATGTTGGCCAATCTGGTCTTGAACTCCTGACCTTGGGTGATCCACCCACCTCAGCCTTCCAAAGTGCTGGGATTACAGGCGTAAGCCACCACACCCGGCTATCCTTGATATTTTTTAAAATTATCTATAACAGGCAAGGTAAAAAGATTTTTTTTCTTCAACTTTTATTTTAAGTTCTGGGATACATGTGCAGCAAGTGTAGATTTGTTACATAGGTAAACGTGTGCCATGGTGGTTTGCTGCACAGAACAACCCATCACCTAGGTATTAAGCCCAGCATCCATTAGCTATTCTCCCTGATGCTCTTCCTCCCCTACCCCCACCCCAACAGGCCCCAGTGTGTGTTGTCTCCCCCCGTGTGTCCATGTGTTCTCATCATTCAGATCCCACTTATCAGTGAGAATATGCGGTGTTTGGTTTTCCGTTCCTGTGTTAGTTTACTGAGGATAAGGCTTCCAGCTTCATTCATGTCCCTGCAAAGGACATGATCTCATTCCATTTTATGGCTGCATAGTATTCCATGGTGTATATGTACCACATTTTCTTTATCCAGTCTATCATTGATGGGCATTTGGGTTGATTCTATGTCATTGTTATTGTGAATAGTGCTGCAATGAACATATGCATGCATGTATCTTTATAATAGAGTGACTTATATTTCTTTGGGTATATACACAGTAATGGGATTGCTGGGTCAAATGGTATTTTTGCTTCTAGATCTTTGAGAACTTGCCACACTGTCTTCCACAATGGTTGAATTAATTTACACTCCCACCAATGGTGTAAAAGCATCCCTTTTCCTTCACAGTCTTGCCAGCATCTGTTGTTTCTTGGCTTTTTAAAAATTGCCATTCTGACTGTTGTGAAATGGTATCTCATTGTGGTTTTGATTTACATTTCTGTAATGATCAGTGATGTTGAGCTTTTTTTCATATGTTTGTTGGCCACATGAATGTCTTCTTTTGAGAAGTGTCTGTTCATGTCCTTTGCCCACTTTTTAATAGCGTTTTTTTTTCTTGTAAATTTGTTTAAGCTCCTCATAGACTCTAGATACTAAACTTTTGTCAGATAAATAAATTGCATTTTTTTCCCTCATTCTGTAGATGGTCTATTCAGTCTGATGATAGCTTCTTTTGCTGTGCAGAAACTGTTTAGTTTACTTAGATCTCATTTGTCAATGTTTCCTTTTGTTGCAATTGCTTTCGGTATTTTCGTCATGTAATCTTTGCCTGTGCCTATGTCCTGAATGGTATTCTCTAGGTTTTCTTCTAGGGTTTTTATAGTTTTGGGTTTTACATCTAAGTCTTTCATCCATCTTGAGTTAATTTTTGTATAAGGTATAAAGAAGGGGTCTAGTTTCAAATTTCTGCATAAGGCTAGCCAGTTCTCCCAGCACCATTTATTAAACAGGAAATATTTTCCCCATTGCTTGTTTTTGTCATGTTTGTTGAAGATCAGATGGTTGTAGGTGTGTGGCCTTACTTCTGGGTTCTCTATTCTGTTCTACTGGTCTATGTGACTGTTCTTGTACAGTACCATGCTGTTTTGGTTACTGTAGAATTGTAGTATAGTTTGAAGTTGGATAGGGTGATACCTCTAGCTTTGTTCTTTTTGCTTAGGATTGCCCTGGCTATTTGGGCTCTTTTTTGGTTTCATATGAATTTTAAAATAGTTTTTTCTAATTCTGTGAAGAATGTCAATGGTAGTTTAATGGAAATAGCAATGAATCTATAAATTACTTTGAGCAGTGTGACCATTTTCACAATATTTATTCTTCCCATTGATGAGCATGGAATTTTTTTCCATTTGTCTGTGTCCTCTCTGATTTCCTTAAACAGTGGTTTGTAGTTCTCTTTGAAGAGGTCTTCACTTCCCTTGTTAGCTGTATTCTTAGGTATTTTATTCTATTTGTAGCAATTGTGAATGAGAGTTTATTCATGATTTGGCTCTGTGCTTGCCTGTTGTTGGTGTATAAAAATGCTAGCAATTTTTGCACACTGATTTTGTATCCTGAGACTTTGCTAAAGTTGCTTATCAGTTTAAGAAGCTTTTGGGTTGAGACAATGGGGTTTTCTAGATATAGGATAATGTCATCTGCAAACAAAGATAATTTGATTTACTCTCTTCCTATCTGACTATCATTTCTTTTTTTCTCTTGGCTGATTGCTCTGGCCAAAACTTCCAATACTGTGTTGAATAAGAGTGGTAAGAGAGGGCATCCTTGTCTTGTGCTGGTTTCCAAGGGGAATGCTTCCAGTTTTTGCCGATTCAGCATGATATTGGCAGCAAGGCTGTCATAAGTGGCTCTTATTATTTGAGGGATGTTCCTTCAATACTTAGTTTATTGAGAGTTTTTAATATGAAGGGATGTTGAATTTTATTAAAGGCCTTTTGTGTGTCTATTGAGATAATCATGTGGCTTTTGCCTAGTTCTTTTTATATTGAACCAGCATTGCATCCCGGGGATAAAGCCTACTTGATGGTGGTAGAAAAGCTTTTTAATGTGCTGTTGGATTCGATTTGCCAGTATTTTATTAAGGATTTATGCATCAATGTTTATCAGGGATATTGGCCTGAAGTTTTCTTCTTTAGTTGTATCTCTGCCAGGTTTTCATATCAAGATGACGCTGGCCTCATAAAATGAGTTAGGGAGGAGTACCTCTTTTTTAATTTTTTGGAATAGTTTCAGCAGATGTGGTACCAGCTCCTCTTTGTACCTTTGGTAGATTTCAACTATAAATCTGGTGAATGGACTTTAGAATAGAGACTTCAAAGTAAATGTATGAAGTGGCTGGGGGAAATTCAGTAAGTACAGACTGTCACATCACAAGCCCTACCCATCCCGAGGTCCATCCGCCTCTCAGCTCCAGAAAATTGTTGTCATGTTGGAATGCTCAGTGGAACCTGACCTTCCAATTGTCTAAGGAAAGCCAAAGTTCTGGATTTTATGCAAAGTATCTGTGGTTTTAAATGCTGCCTAAAAATTTAAAAATTGATACAACAAGCAAACTAGATTGGCAGCCTGGGTGTCTCAATAGGATACAATCTCAATAGTTTTCCAAGTGTTTCTACACACTTTATTCCAAATGATCCTCACACCAACTGTGAGATGTAAATAGGGATTCATTGTTCCACTTTAGAGAAGAAAAATCAATGACTCAGAGGAGATGAGCAACTCACATGAAGTCACAGAGACAGCAAGTGATGGTAATAGACTAAATTGCTGGTCCTTCGAACCTTATACACCACATCCTTACAACTAAACTTCTCTGAAACAAAGACAAGGGTCCACAGGCATCAAAAAGGATTAAGGTATTGGGCACAGGAGGGAAAGCATATAGGATGGATGGAGACTCTTGTGAGTGATAAGGTGACAGATAGGAGGAAGATGTGTGCTCTTTCCTGAATGTATCCCTCAAATATGATAGAAAGCTAGCCATCAGTGATAAAATTACAGGAAATGAACAATTCTGTTATGTCAAGTTCCAAAAAATGCAAGAGAAGGGCCTAGTCACATACATATTCTAGACTTTCAAGAATCGGGTTTCAGAATGTTTTGGGGGGAAAAGCTATGATAATATGTCTAGAGATTCTTAAAGCAGTCATGGCTCAACAAAGTTGGAAGAGTTTAAGTGCCAAATTCTGATACTACCATCACAAATAATTGCAGTATGTAAGAAAATGAAGAATCAGCTGAACAGTAAATGTGACTACATAAAGATCTCAGAGCAGGCAAGAGCAGTGGCTTACACCTGTAATCCCAGCATTTTTGGGAGGCTAAGGTGGTCAGATCATGAGGTCAGGAGTTCAAGACTGGCTAACATAGTGAAACCCTGTCTCTACTAAAAATGCAAAAATTAGCTGGATGTGGTGGCACGTACCTTTAGTCCCAGCTACTTGGGAGGCTGAGGCAGGAGAATCACTTGAACCTGGGAGACGGAGGTTGCAGTGAGCCGAGACTGTACCATTGCACTCCAGCCTGGGCAGCAGAGCAAGACTCCATCTCAAAAAAAAAAAAATCTCAGAGCTTTGAAGTCTACCATAAAAGAATGGCATGAAACCAAAGTAATTGTCCAAAAGTCTTACTTATTGAATGAGCAGGACTTTGTCTAAAAAGAAACAAAATGGGAAAAATAAAAATGGCTTCTTGGCAAAATGATGTGCAAAATAGAACAAGAGAAGAGGAAAATTGTTGTCTTTAATAGATAATTTAAATGTTTGTAGATAAGTAAGACAGAGCAGAACCATTTGAAGCTTCCTTTACCTCCAATTTCTTTTTCTGTTGTTGTTTTGAGACAGAGTTTTGCTCTTGTTGCCCAGGCTGGAGTGCAATGGCATGATCTCGGCTCACTGCAACCACTTCCACCTCCTGGGTTCAAGTGATTCTCCTGCCTCAGCCTCCAGAGTAGCTGGGATTACAGGCACCCACCACCATGCCCGGCTAATTTTTTCTATTTTCAGTAGAGATGGAGTTTCACCACATTGGCTAGGCTGGTCTCGAACTCCTGACTTCAGGTGATCCACTCGCCTCAGCCTCCCAAAGTGCTGGGATTACAGGCATGAGCCACCACACTTGGCCCTTTACCTCCAATTTCTATATTCAAGGAGAATAATCTTCAGACAATACCCAGATGATTAACCTATGTGATGAAAACATACAGTTGCTTAATACATTGGAAATGGTGAATTGATGTGTGGTCTAAGGCATGGGAGAAGCTGGTGAGAGATCACTGACCCTCTGTAGATGAGTTAACATTTCTAGTTTCAGACAAATTACAACACATACTGAAATGACTACAGATACAATTACTAAGCAACACCAAGAAGAGGCTGACTTGTCAACTAACAAATATTTGTTGAGTGGCTGCTGTATGCCATGCTGAAAGAAATAAAAATTCAAGAATGAGGACGGCAGATGGAGTTCATGTCTTCATAGAGTTTTCATTCCACTAAACTAGATAGTAAAAAAAAAAAAAAAAAAAAAAAGAGTACATAAACTAATAAGATTATCTAAGGCACTTAGAAGTAAAAACATATATGGTAATGTAATAGAAGATTTGACAGGGCAATTACTTTGACTAGGTTGGTTAGGGAAGGTCTTTGAGAAAGTGACACTCAAATTGAGACTTGAACAATGGGAAGAAAGTAGTTTTATGACTCTATGAAAGTATTCCAAACTGCAGAAACAGCAAGTACAAAGATCCTGAAGCAGGAATGAGTTTAGAGGATTTCAGGAGCTGAATGAAAGCTAGAAAGGTTGGAGCCCAATGAGTGATAGGAGACTAGAAGGAGATGCAGTCAAAGTGGTGGGACTAGATCTTAATAGGCTCCAATGAGAAGATTTTATTCTTGTTATAAAGGGAAGCCAATGTAAGGTTTTAAGCAGGGGAGTGACATGGTGTGATTTACATTTTAGAAAGTTCACTATCTCACTGTGTGAATAATAGGTAATAAGGGAACAAGACAGTAGTCAAAAAAAACCAAACAGGAAACTGTTTCAGTAATCATTATGGATTGGTTGTATCCCTCTAAAATCTATATGTTGAAGTTGTAACTCCTAGTATATTATAATATAACTTTATTAGGAAATAGGGACTTTATGGAGGTCGCCTCATTAGGATGGGCTTGAATCCAATATGACTAATCCACATCCTATATAACACCGGCAGGCAAACAAGGAGAACACTATCTGAAGAGGAAGGCAGACAGCATGGTCCTGCTTCTACAGGCCAAGGAATACCAAACATTGCCAGGAAACCACCAGGATCTAGGCAACAGGCATTCTCTCTCACAGCACTCAGAAGGAAGAAACCCTGCCAGGACCTTGATCCTGAACTTCTAGCCTCCAGAACTGTATGGCTCAAATCACTCAGCTTGTGATACTTTGTTTTGGCAGCCCTAGGATATAAATAGTCCAGAAGTGAGATGATGGTGGCTTGGAGTAGGGTTATAGCATTAAGATGGGAGAGGTGGTTGGCTTCCACTTTTTTGGAATAAGATTCTACAGAATTTACTGATAAAGTAAATGTGAGAAGAATTAAGGATGACTCCTAGGTTTGGCATATTAGCGAACTGATGGATGATGTCTTTTACTGAGATAGGGGAAGTTTGTGAAGCAACAATTATTTGTTCAGTGGGAGAAGTGAGAAATAAATAGATTTGTTTGGGTCATGTAAAGTAAGATGTTTATTACATGTTCAAATGAACATCTTCACAGTTAAATGTATTCATGTGAAGTTGGTGGGTAGTGGTGATTGGGTGGAAATCTGGGCTGGGCTGGAGATATACATTTAAAAGTTATGAACAAATATTTCATATATTTGATATTCAAGTATGATATTCATATTGCTATTCACATACTTTATATTCATATTTTTCAAATATGAACAAGTATTTGTTCAAATCAGAACTAGTATATAAACCATGTGATGAGATGAGTGACTCCAGACATACAAGAAAGCCAAGAATTTGGTACTGGGGAACTAAAGCATTCAGTAGCCTAAAAAAGGAGGAGCTGAATAAAGAGAAAAAGAGTGGTCACTGACATATGAGGAAAACAAGGAGATTTTTGTTATTTTAGAAGAAAAGTGATAGTATTTCAAGAAGGATATAGTGATAAAATACTGGAGAGAGTTCCAGTGGGTTGAAAACTGAAAATACATCATTGGATTTGGCAAGATGGAAGTTATTAGAGTTTTTAACAAGTGTCACTTCTGTAATGATCTTGATAAGAACCCAAACAGAGTGGGTTGAAGAGAATGTGGGACATGGAGCGGTGTAGACAGTGACTGCAGGAAACTCTTTTAGGAGTTTTTCTGTGAATAGTGGCCGGAATGGAGCAACAGATGAAGAGAGATATGAATTCAAAGGAATGGGGTTTGTGATATTAAGGCATGGCATGGTTGCCGAAGGGAGTGATCCAGCAAAAAAAGATAAATTAATGATGCAAAATAGAAATGATGACTTTAAGAGTAAAGTCTTTGAAAAGATGAAAGGGGATATGCTTGTTTTAAAATAGGAGCAAAGATATGTCGTCCACCATACTCAAGGGAAAGCAGTGAATGTGGCCAAAGAGGCTGGTGATTTGTTGGAATTGGGGTTGAGACAAGGTGAAAGACGTGATGGCATCTATTTTATTCATGAAGTATAAGGTGAGATCAGTAAAGGATGACAAAGATTTGGGGACAGAGAATAAGTTGTCAAATAGTTGTCTATTCACAATCAGAGAAGAAGAGTGACTTTACTGTGGAAGTATATTGAAAGCGTCTGATTGTGTTACATGCTCATTTGGGAATCATGATCACATATTTTATGTGACCTCAGTTAGCAGACAGGTGTATGATATTCTCCAACATGGGTCAGGTGTTCAGGTGCAGATGCAACATACATGACTAAGGAGTGACAAGACCGAAAGACACAGGCAAGTAACTACAACAATTTGAAACAAGAGCGTTCCAAATTTCTGAAAGCCACCAAAACAATGGGATTGCATGTTAGGCCAACTGTTAGCTATATCCTAGACCCAGACATTTTCCAGTGGAGAGGGGAGGGTGACAGAAAACTTTTCCATAGAGGGCAGGGCAGTGGGGAGTATGAGGTAAGGTCAGAGTCACCTAGGGATTTTTAAGGTCACACTTGCTCACACCCTAGTGATGCTGAGAAACAGCACCCCATGGGAGGTATAGATCTAAAATGGAAAATTTTTCTTTTAGTGGACATTACTACTGATGGGAATAGGCAAAATCCTTAGAGTAGATGGAATAGAAAAACAAATTGTGAATGACTGGCACAGTTCATACACTCCTAGAAGATAAAGAAGGAAGCAGAAGGACACAGCATGAGCTCAGTAATAAAAAGTCAGACCAAACTTCTCACTTCCTTTTCTCAGTGTATTAAAAGACTGCCAGATCAGGGCAGACAGGCAAGTGAAAACAAAGATTTTGTTCTGTGGGGTATAGGAGAGGGAGCTGTTTAGAAATAGGTGGAAGATTATTGAGTAATATTAAGGGTCCAACTGATGTTGAAAGTCAGGCATGGCAGGAATCTGCATTCTTCAGTAATACTCTCCCTCAGTTCTGAAGAGCAAAGACATAGGATTAGAAAACGTGGACTGGGTGTGGTGGCTCATGCCTATAATCCCAGCACTTTGGGAGGCCGAGGTGGGTAGATCACTTGAGGTCAGGAGTTCCAGACCAGCCTGACCAACATGGTGAAATGCTGTCTCTACTAAAAATACAAAATTAGCTGAGCATGGTGGCAGGCGCCTGTAATCCCAGCTACTTGGGAGGCTGAGGCAGGAGAATGGCTTGAACCTGGGAGGCAGAGGTTTCAGTGAGCCGACATTGTGCCATTTCACCCCAACCTGGGCAGTAAGAGTGAAACTCCATCAAAAAAAAAAAAAAAAACAAGAGAGAAAAAAAGAAAAGAAAAGAAAAAGAAAGGTCCTGGTGAAAAGACTGAAGTGATGAGCCCAGAGAACCAGGTAAGCTGAGGGAAAGAAAGGAGGCAAGGGCTGGGCACGGTGGCTCATGCCTGTAATCCCAGCGCTTTGGGAGGCTGAGGCGGGTGGATCACAAGGTCAGGAGATCAAAACCATCCTGGCTAACACAGTGAAACCCCATCTCCACTAAAAATACAAAAAATTAGCTGGGCGTGGTGGCGGGCACCTGTAGTCCCACTTACTCAGGAGGCTGAGGCAGGAGAATGGCGTGAATCTGAGAGGCAGAGCTTGCAGAGAGCTAAGATCGTGCCACTGCACTCCAGCCTGGGTGACAGAGCAAGACTCCATCTTTAAAAAGAAAAGAATGAAAAGAAAAAGAAAAAGAAAGGAGGCGAGAAGGAGACTCTTTGGACTGAGACACCAGGGGACAAAGTGCAGCCACCAACCAAAAATCTTGTTGGATTGAAGAGCTCGTGCAGAGGGAATCAAGACATGGGTGACGTGGCAGGAGTATGGGATGTAGTCATGTAGTGGGAGGACAGTTTATCATGTGGGTTTCCTGGAGAGGAATCAGATGTTTCTGACCATTACTAGCTGTGTGCCAGCCTAGGAAGTTCATTCTTAAGTCTTTTAGAACTGGAAGAAAACAGGAAAATTGCTTGCTAAATTACCCCGTGAAAGTCAACATCTTTCTTCCTTAGAACTTTTGAAAGCAAATTGTCACTAGGACATATGGGGCTTGATCTGGTCAACCATCTCATGGTTTTAAATTTTCATTTGGGATTTTTATCTACCTCTTCATAGCAGAGCAAAACAAACTTGTCTTTTTTTCCCATAAATATAATTAAAAGAGACAGGCTGAGGGAATTTATATATTCCCATAAATATAAATTAAAAGATACCAATGGGTCACTCTAGGCCTTGCCAGATTATGGGATCAGGATATTAAGTAAATCCCATTAATTGCTGTAACTGAAGGCTCCAAAAGGGAGTATGGCATAAATTAGAAGTTCCCAAAAGTTTGCAGCTCCCCCTGGAGATGTCATAAAACAGAATCAGGGTTATTAGCACACATTCACAAAGGCTTGTTTGAAGTGGGGCATTTTCTAACTTCTTAAGGATAGACTAGGCCTCCCTTGACAGTTTTGTTAAATTTAATGTTCTGTGAAACTTCATCAAAGCCTTTAATATTATGTACATGCCCTTAATTATAAACACATATTTCTTCTCTATTGTAAGATTTCTCCTGAACTTTATAGATCTGCCAGTGAAAGAGGAACCTTGGATAACACATGTGGAAATAACAAAAGTAGGGTATGAACCTGGATTAACCAGCACATAAAGAGCGCTGTTCCCTGAAAAAAATCTGTTAGATTCATTTAGGTAATCATCTCATGATGAATGTACTCTTGCTAGTACAACCTTCTTCTTACCATGGAGTTACAAATTAGGTCTGGAAGAGACATCTGGAAACATCTGGCCCCTTCTAAAGCAATAACATTCCAGTGTGTTTTTTGACATACTAGGCAGACTCTTCCAATAATTCTGGATCTTACACATTAAAAGCTCTCAAGACAAGGTGCTAGTTTGATTTTTTAAGGTTTTATTTCCCCCAAAATAGCAATCAAATAACTGGATATACACATTTCCATTTTATAATCACTATCACACTGTATTCTAATTACTTGTTTAAATGTCTGTCTCCTCACCAGATTAGCCCCTTAGAGAACAAAACATGTATCCATCTCTGTAACCTCCTTATGAAACTACAGGTGTGTGCTGGAACTGTATCCTCTAGAAACAAGAGTACCAATAGGTGAGTAGCTTTCTTTAAGAACATTTGTTGCGGTATTGTTAAAATGGCAGCAAACTGGAACTAAACCAAATGTTTAGTTTGGGAATCAACTGGGGAATAATTTTAAAAGTTATACTCAATCTATAGATAGAATATTATTTGACTTTTAAAAAAATGAGTTAGAGCTACATCAATTGACCTGGAGAGATGTCCATGATATATTGCTACATGAGAAAAGCAACTTATAAATGAAATTATAGGGTGTCCTTCCAAACTGCAAAAGTAAACAGTGACACCTTGTGTAAAATACATGTGTTTATGGTTGTGGGAGAATATTCATAATGCACTAATGGGGGTTACCTTAAGAATGATCAGGAATTAAGGTTAATGAGTGTGGGAGAATAGTGTTAGCAAAATGCAAAAATACTCATGCCATAATGCTAAGGGAAAATGCAGAATGCATGATTTTAGCAATAGTTTTTTTAAAAGAAAACTTTACCTTTTGGTGTATTACTGGTTGATGCCAGGTATAGTTCTTAAAGCTCTACACTGACTGTTTCACTTCCTGCCTGCACCAACTCTGTGAGGTAGGGATTATTATTTCCTTAATTTCACATAACAGAAAACTGTGGCCCAGAGAAGTTACTGAATTGTGTCAGTGGTTACACAATAATTGGCAAAGCTAAGACAAAATAATAACAAATAGGCAAAAAAATGAAATTGCATTTCTTTCCTAGAAACTAACCAGATCAAATGAAAAGTATCCATTTAACTTTGGATAATAGATCTGTGGATTATTTTTTGTCTCAATTTTTTTTTGCTATTATTTAATATTACTTCATTTAAGTAAACTAAAATTATTAAAAATAAATTCAATAAAATGGCTGGTATGGTGGTTTTCAAAACCTATCCTCAAGTCTTTTGATGTGGGAGGTCTGTGTTTCTTCCCTTTGAATCAGGTAGAGCCTGTGACTAATGGCTCTGGGCAACCACATGGGAGAAGCAATATTTTGTGCCTTTGGATGCTGAGTCAGAAAAGGTAATACAGCTTCCTCCTGGCTTCCTTTTTGGGAAGCTTGATTTGGAGGATGCCAGCCACCATGAAGTGAGTCTCATACGGAGAGGAACTGAGGCCCCAGCCAACAGGCAGCATCTACTGTCAGACTTCAGATGGTGCCAGCCTCTTCCTAGCCTTGGAATCTTCCAGCTGAGGTCCCAGAAATCACAGAGCAGAGACAAATTATGCCAACTACACTTTGTCTGAATCTTCACTGAGCACAATAAATGTCTGAGTTTTTGTTTGTTGTTACTGTTTTGTTTATGTTTGGTTTTGTTTGTTTTGTTTTGTTTTGCTACTAAATTACATAATAACAGATAGCTGGAAGCGATTCTGCAGTGATGCTCATCAGTTTAGGGTAGGTTTTCCCTTAGTTTTATTGTTTTGCTCTCTTTAGGCATATTGTGGTGGTTAATTTTATGTATTAATCTGGCTGGGCCACAGTGCCCAAATATTTAGCCAACTATTATTCTATATGTTTCTGTGAAGGTGTTTTTTTTTTTTTTTTTTTTTTTTGGATGAGATTAATATTTAAATCAGCGGACTTTGAGTAAAGCAGATGACACTCCATGATGTAGATGAATCTTACCCATTCAGATGAAAATCTTAATAGAACAAAGACTGACCTCTCCAGCAAGAAGGAATACTACCAGCAGATTGAACTGCAACTCTTGCCTAATCTTCCTGCCTGCCACCTACCCCATCAGGTTTTGGACTCACCAAGCCTCCAGAATCACATGAGCCAATTATGTCAAAATAAACCTTTGTTTGTTGTCATTGCTTTGTTTCGTATTTTGGTGTGGTTTGGATGGGCTCCAAACCAAAAAAGCGATCACTCTTCCCCTGAGCCAATCCAGTTCAATTAAATTCATATCCCATTGCTGCCCCTCTAATTGTCTCACCTCATTCAGCACACAGAAGAGAAATCTCACTTCTGCTATGACAAGGCTGCCTAGATTTGGAACCATAAAATGGCATAACATTATCTCTCTCTTTACATACACACGAAAACACACACACTCTCTGAATAGCACACATATTACACACATTATACCTTTAAGTCTGCTTCCCAAACCACTCAACAGTTTCTCTGCATCCAAGCCTCATTGTAGTATCCAAATAAATCACTTCTGTTTAAGTTGTAATATGTGTGATATATTTAAGAGGTCTAGAATAGAGACTAATAGTAGCATGGAGTCAATCTTCTAAATTTCTTTCTCTCTCTCCCTCCTTAGGACAAAAATTGGAAGCAATATGCAGCCATTTCCAACAAATGAGCAGCCAGTATATTAGATTGCAACACCAAGGATAGAAAACTTTAGGAAGATAAAGACCTGGAAAGTAGATTAGCTGTGGCTTTCGCCTCGATGTGGCTTCATGGAGTTACATACGCCACTGAGAATTCCTGAGTGACATAGTGATCAAATCCAGGCAAAGGAAAAAAAGAAAGGTGCAGCTTACCCCTCGAAGCAGTGAGCAACTGTCAGAACCCACTTCTTGGCAATGAGGACACAGCCACAGATATGTCCACTGGGTTCACTCTGCAGAGAACATTGCCATGGCCACCTTCCAGGGCGACTTGTCCGACCCCCAAGGATCCTTTTGTTCATTCGGGCAGCAGGGCGGCGCCCACAGTCTACCAAGGAGCAGAAGACACAGTTTGTGAGTTGATGCCGAACCTTGCTAAACGCTTAGCTCTTTGCTGCCACTTACAAGGGATCACTCTTCCCCTGAGCCAATCCAGTTAAGTTCATATCCCATTCCACATCTCTCATTCTCTCACCTTGTTTAGTACACAGAAGAGAAATTTTACTTCTGCTCTGACAAGACTGCCTGGATTTGGAAACATAAAACGGTATAACATTAAGTTACATATTTACTGTTCACTTCAAACACTTTACCAGTGAAAAACAAGACAGCTCCAACTGTTACCATCGGAGATCACATTCTCTGAGCAACAATTCCTCTCAGTGCAGGAATTCTCAAGGCAGGAGTGTGGTCAGATATTAATCATGTTGTGGGCGGGAGTATATGGAATATATATACTTCATTTTTTTAGTTTATTTAATATCATAATGTAATTTCACATTTGTGGGAAAAGAAATTATTTTAACAAAATTTCTCACATCATTTTGGCTGGTGGTACCACCACAATGTTAACTCAAACTACAATTCTCAAGGAGAGATGGGGGTACTTTTTAGAATCAGTGTGAGGAGGCAGCATGTCAGCTTTTTATGCTTATACAAAGTGGTGTGTGCTCAAAACCAGTTGAGAAATAGTCCAAGATGAGTAAAATATGACTTCAGAAATTAAAGAACAGATAAAGGAATGGAATATTTAGACTGGAAAAGAGTCTTACAAAGATTCTCAAGGTTAAATTTCCGCTGTATGAGAAGTTGACAAGAGGAAAAGTAGCTTAAATTTATTTCATATAACTTTGGATGACATGATCAAAACTAGTAGGTGCAATTTACAAGAATTGTGGGTTCAGAAAAAGAATTTTCTAAAATCTAAGTTCAACTTTGAATGCAAGAACATGGTCTCTGTTAAAGGATCTTTCAATGCGATGGCACAAGATAATTCAGTTTGGGGTAGAAATTTTAATCACTAAGTTGTCTTCCAACCATGAAACATTTACATTACAACCTCAATGTAAATGAAAAAGGACAATAAAAACCCATATTCGGACTTTCAAAAATACTATGATGTACTTAGAATCCTGGATATCTCAGATTTAAAACAAAACCCAACCCTAAATATATAATTTCTACATTCCTTTCTGAAGATTTACTGTATTTTCATTTCTTGCTACATTTACATAGGGGTACGTGTAATTATTTGCGTACAATGTGTACTACAGGAAAAGCTCATTTGCTTTCTACCCTCCCACAGTCTAAAATCCTCTCTTCCTTACTCTCTATTGCATTATCCTAAATTTATTTGCAGCACTTACCAAAGTCCAAAATTATTTTTACTAATTTATAATTTTTGTCTTCACTCCATATAGTGTACATTCCCTGAGATAAGGGCCTTTGTTTACCCTCATTCACTTCTACATTTGCTCAAAGCCTAATGCTGAATTTGGATTAAAGAGATACTTAATAATTAGTTGTTATTTGTTAGATTGAAAACATATAGCTCTTAGGAATAGGAAAGTCATCAAAGACTATTCATCCAACTTCTTACTGGAAATTGCAGTTATATAAGATAACACTTCTAATTAGTAAACCAAGACTAGAACCAAGTTTACTAACTCCCAATCTACAATGAGTTATTTATTTATTCATTTACCTGACCTGAAAGGTTTTGTCTGGAATTCCAAGTTTGGGGAAACAAATCATTTTGCTAAAAGGTTTAGGTCATTGTTTCAGAGGAAGTATTTCAGTTGACAAATATGCAGAAATCTGGCTGCAGTTTGATCTGTGAGGAAAATGTCAAGACATTTTAAGAGGAAATGGTCCATTTTTAGTTTTCTTCTTTAAAATTCTTAAGAGGTAGTAACATTTATGAGCTTCGGAGTCAGATAAACTTATTTAGAGTTCAGACACTATCACTTAGCATCTGTGGGCTGTGAGATTTGAGCAAGTTATTTAAATATTCTAAACCAAGTAAAATATTAAAGCTGTAAAATATTGGACAATCATCTATGGTTCACAAATCTATTTGAGGTTTAAATGAGTCAGTGTATATAAGACTACCTAGCTGTGTGCCTATAATGCAATAAGAACTTAGTAAGTGTAAATTTCCTCAATTTGTCTTCCTCCTACACCCCACCCATAGACAAGTGAAGTAGCCCTGTTTAAGATGCAATGATTTTTTAGGGGAAACTTATGTGCACTTTCAAGGCAACTTGATTATAATTTCATTTTGTGTCTGTTCCTCTCTTAGACATTCCAAGTTTTCTTAGTGATCAATACTTCAGTTCCCTCTGTTAACTAGTTCTATGTAGCATCTGTAGGAAATGCAGACATGAGGTTTTATTTTGAATAAGATATTAGAAGAAATCCAAGATTAGAACCCAAGTTCCTCTCTTCTCACCATGATAGTTTCTGTAATGATGAATAAAAGAGAAAAAAATCATGTCTAGAAAGAAGAAATACAAGCAACCAATGTTGAAATGTAAAGGCAATAGCGAATCTATGGAAACTCTTTACTGATATGACAAATTAGGATTATCTTAAGTTAAAAAATGGAAGAAAGGCCTGATGAAAATTCTTGTTCTGTAATCTGACTCTACACAGTTCTTATGAATGCGTTCTTACCCATTTACTAGAAGTTCATGTAAAGTGGTCCCATTGAGGCTCTCCCAGTTGGAGTGTAATGTCAGCCACCGCAGCTCTTTCTCCTGTTCCTGTATCAATTTGGTCACAGATGGTTCTCTGATACAAGGCAAATACTGGATAAGTATTCAAAGTACAGTGATCTTTGAACAGGCATTATCATTATTTAGCACTCATTCTCTTTCAAAAGGAAGCATTAAATTATGTCAACATTTCAAGAGGAGAATTTGGACTGTTACAAATTGTTGGAGTTGTTTTAGTTATTCTCCCTGCTGACCTGTGTTTGAACTTCATGAGATGTTAGGATTATAATGTGTATGATATAAAAGTTCCAACAGTAAAACATAAGAACAACTTTAGGCAGGGATCAAAGGTAAAATAAAATTTATGTAGCTGGGTTTTTTTCCTCCTCTTTCCTTGTCCATTGTAATTCTGCAATATAGCAATATCATAAAATAAAATAAACAACACATAAAGAGAATCAGTGGCATTTAGCATCTGTTTAGGCAGTATAAAAGTTGTAAAAAATGTAATATTTCTATATTTCTAGGTTTTTTGGTTTTTTTTTTTTTTTTTTTTTTTTTTTTTAGACGGAGTCTTGATCTGTTGCCCAGGCTGGAGTACAGTGGTGTGATCTCGGCTCATTGCAACCTCTGCCTCAGGGTTCTCAGGGTTCAAGTGATTCTCCTGCCTCAGCCTCCCAAGTAGCTGGGACCACGGGCACATGCAATCACGCCCAGCCAATTTTTATATCTTTAGTAGAGATGGGGTTTCACCATGTTGTCCAGGGTGGTCTTAAACTCCTGACCTCAAGTGGTCTGCACCCCTCAGCATCCCAAACTGCTGGGATTACAGGCATGAACCATAGCACCCTTCCTCACCTAATTATTATTTTTAAACTATTGTAATCACATAATAGAAAATGAACAAAAACTTCCCCAAACTCATACTTTTAAAAAGGCAAGGAAGAACCCTCTAAAGGGAACACTTGATGACAGAATAAGAGCCAAAGATGAAAAACACAAGAGTATTTCATGATGAATGAATTATAAACATTTGATTTTTAAAACAAATGTCATACCTCCTAGCCACAATGAAGAAGAGTGGCGTAAGATATAAATTTATTTAGAAACTTCAATTGACTGTTAGATTATTGAAGATATTAAAAAACGTCTTACAGAAATAAGAATTTTTATTTTTCTTGGCCAAAATGAATCTGGCTCTCCATCAATTCCAGAAGTTCTGAATGTAGAGGCAAAGTGAGATGGAAAGTATAAAAGTCAGAGGCCACATATACTGGTCATGGTGTTTGTGGTAACTTGCATCCTGATAACCTGCATCCTGAGAATTCCCTTCTGCAATAGAACTACCTGTGGACCTCCTAAATCCAGGTAAAGCCAAAGGAAGATAAACTTTAGATTTTGTTATTTAATCAGGTCATTCTTAAATCAGGTATTCATAGGGCAACAAGATACTTGCATGGGGAGTGCAACTGGGAGAGAGTGTGCACTGATGCTGGATAGGAAAATCATTGCAAAGAACTCAAAGGCCCCCTAGCTCCCCTGAGGAAGGGCTCCACAGACATCCACAGGATGTTTTTGCATTTCATTCATTAGCTTCCAAGAAGAAAGGCAATTAAGCCGGAATTTCTCAGTTACAAGTAGAAAATTTAAGAAATTAATCAAGGATAGGAGAATGTCATTATGAAAATTAGGTTTTCATGAAATTCTTGAACACTGGCATGTTTCTCATGCACGAACATAAACTTTTAGCACTAGAAATGTCATCCTATGCCCATTTTAAAAAGTCAGTGAATTTGCTTGGTTGTATTTCTGCCATCGTACAGAATCTGAGCATCTGCATAACTTCAATTTTCCTTTATTTTTTACCCAGCTTTATTGAGGCATACTTGACAAATAAAAATTGTACATATTTAAGGGGTGTAATGTAATGTTTGATATATGTATACCTTGTGAAATGGTTACCACAATCAAGCTAAGTAGCATATCTATCACCACCTAGTTACGTGTGTGTGTGTGTGTGTGTGTGTGTGGTAAGAACACTAAGGCCAAGAATCTTAGCAAATTTCAAGTATACAATTTAGTATTGTTAAGTATAGTCACCATGTTGTACATTAGATCTCCATAACTTATTCATTCCACGTCACTGCATCTTTGTACCCTTTGACCATCTCCCCATTTTCCCCAACCCTAGTTTTTGGCAACTAACATTCTACTCTCTGCATTTACAAGTTGACTGTTTTAAATTCCACATATAAATGGAATCATGCCTTATTTGTCTTTCTATGCTTGGCGTATTTCACTTAACATGTCCTCCAGGTTTATCCATATTGTCTCAAATGGCAGAATTTCCTTCTAAGAATACTGAATACTGTTCTATTGTGTAAAGAAAATGTGGTGTGCATCTATTGATTCATACACGGAGAAGGAAATTTTAGCAATTATCTAATCCAGCACCTAGAACAAGAGTATAAATGGAGGCCCAAATGCCATTTGTCTACATATTTAGATGTTATAAATCAAGTTATCAAGCTGTCAAAGAAAATTTCTCTCCTCCTCTCTTGACAAACATATCTGTTAGGTTCAAATATAGATCTCTTGGACTCCTGAGAACAGTGAGTTTCAAACATTAGCATTCATCAGAATCACCTGGAGGACCTGTTACAACACAGATGTTTGGCCTCATCCCCAGATTTTCTGATTCAATGAAGTCTCAGATGGGACCCAAAATTTGTTGCTCTACCAAGATCACAGGTGATGATAATGATGCTGGTCTGAGACCACACTTCGAAAACATCATTCTAGAAAAGGGATGAGGCTCCATGTGAGCATAACTCCTTGGCTAACAGAGTCCTTAACCCATGGGATGAGCTAGAGGAGGAGGTCCGGAGGGTCCCTCTAAATCAGGGTTTCTCACCCTAGGTGCTATTGACAAGTTATACCAGTTAATTACCTGCTATGTGGGGCGATTCATGTGCACTGCGGGATGTTTTCTAACATCCCTAGCTTCTACCCACTAGCTGCTAGTACGATCCCATCAACTCTGGATTTACAATGTAAAAAATAATGTCTATAGACATTCCAAATGTCCCCTAGGACAGGGGTCCCCAGCTCCAGGGCCCCTGGGGACCAGGCCACACAGCAGGAGGTGAGTGTGGGGCAAGCCAGCAAAGCTTAATCTGTGTTTACAGCTGCTCACAATCACGGGTATTACTGCCTGAGCTCCGTCTCCTGTCCCATTAGCAGCCTTAGATTCTCACAGAAGTGTGACTCCTATTGTGAACTGCGCATGCGTGGGACCTAGGTTGCGTGGTTCTTATGGTAATCAAATCCCTGATGATCTATCACTGTCTCTCATCACCCTCAGATGGGACCATCTAGTTGTAGGAAAACAAGCTCAGGGCTCCCACTGATTCAACATTATGGTGAGTAGTATAATGATTTCATTATAATGTAATAATAATAGAAACAAAGTACACAATAAATGTAATGTGCTTGAATCATGCCAAAACCATTCCCCCCATCCCACCCCAGTCCGTGGAAAAACTGTCTTCCACAAAACCAGTCCCTGGTGCCAAAAAGGTTGGGGACAGCTGCCCTAGGGGCAAAGTCACCCCTGGTTGAGAACCACTGCTCTAAATAATGGGGCCTGAAAGCAGTGCTACACAGAGAAGCAGAAGGATTTGCCTTATATTTACTTCTTGAGGAATTGTGTAGTCATAAGACACACATACAAATATTCATTTTTCCGACGCTGAAATGAGAGAACAGAGCTCATTAGGAGTTCTGGAACATCCTAACATTATGAAAGGGATTAAATATTTCAAGGCTTAGGAGAACAGCCAGATCCCTAGACAATTTGGCCTACTCTCCCATCCTCAAGTCACTTTGTTTTAGTAATAAATATTCCCATGTTCAAATTATGATTATGTTGGGGTTGCTTACTTAAAAAACGAAGGTCATCATAAATTCCTCCAAAACCAGGGCTTTTCTCTTACCTCTAACAAGACAGACGTGCAGGAATTACCTAGACATGTAACACATTTCAGTTGAAGGATAAGGTTTGTCTCTTGCATCTATTGACGGGGGAAAATAATCTAAGCATCCAACCTCAGTCCTTGACAGTTCATCTTGACATATAAATGCCTTTCACAGTGGATAAGATAAATTATTCGCAATTCTAAATATCCTGTTGCAAACTTGAAACATTTACACTAAACATTTTGTATCTGATTTCAAATATCTCTTCTTGGATCTTGTCATATTCTCCCTGTTTGGGTCCCATAGAATTGACATATTAATACTGAAAGTTAGTTACTGTGTCAAGTAGAAATTTTGACAGACAGGCACTAATAGGTTTCAAACAAAACCTGAATGAACTCTGCTACACAAACATTTCTCAGGCTGGATAGTTCAGTTCAATGGGAGTTTATATAGCAAAACTTCCATCAGTAGAAATGCTTAAAGCAGAGCACAAGTTCTGAGCTTATTTTTCTAGTTAACTCAGTATTTTAAAAACACTTTTTATTGCAATCCTAACTGACGATAGATAGATAGATAGATCAATAGATAGATAGATAGATTTTTCTTTTTCTTTTTCTTTTTTTTTGAGATGGAGTCTTGCTCAGTCACCCAGGCTGGAGTGCAGTGGCTCGATCTCAGCTCACTGCCACCTCCACTTTCCAGGTTCAAGCAATTCTCCTGCCTCAGCCTCCCAGGTAGCTGGAGACTACAGGCTCGTGCCACCACACCTGGCTAATTTTTGTACTTTTTGGTGGAGGTAGGGTTTCATTATGTTGCCCAGACTGGTCTCGAACTCCTGACCTCAAGTGATCTGCATGCCTCGGCCTCCCAGGGTGCTGGCATTACAGGTGTGAGCCACTGCGCCCAGCCTATAATTTTATTCTCTTACTATGTGTTTGTCTATCTCAGAGATGGAGCGTAGTAACTGTATTAGGCAAGGATCTATAGGTACAAATGACAAAACTATCTCAAAGCAAAGAAGGGGAAGGTTAATGGATCATAAAATTAACTTGCAGAGCATTCATATTTCATAAAATAAAAGAATCAACAAAACTAAATATTTAATCCATTTGCAATATGAAAATTACAAAATTGTAATGTGAACTAAAATTTAAATTTATAAAATATGACTATTAAATATACACTATCATTCTAATATAAATTAGAAAACAAAAATAAAAATAAAGCACCATTTAAAATAAACATCTTATTATAAGTGTAAAAATAATCAATCATAAACATTTTGAATTAAAATATCATTTGAACATATATAAAATTCAGTCTTATAAAACAAATATGTTGTAAGAATATTTTTGAGCAGAAGTGTCTACCTCTTTTGGAATCTATGCCAATTCAGCTATTTCCTTCTGGCTATTTTATTTTCAAAAATCCCATCTGCTTTTTTCGAGCACTCGACCTTTTGGGACAACACTTTTTTTTAAGAGATAGAAATGCAACATTTTATTGACAATTTAATTTTAGTTTCAAAGAAAATATTTCTTGCTTATCTTCACATCTTTTGCCTCATCATGTAAAGCTAGAGATTATCAGTTTCAATTTCAACATACTTTTTAAATTCCAGTTCTTCAGAAAGACTCTGAACAAGAGTAGAATGTATTTTTCTAACACAAGTCTTGCTTTGTTGGCTGCTATTTTCTTCTTCTTGAGTATAACAGGAATATAACAATGCTTTCTAAAAATATGTGCATCTCTATTCACTTCAAAGTTTTAAGTCAATACATAGCTCTATGGGTCCATTACAAGATAAATAATTCAAAATTCAAAAAAAGTAAACAAATATTGAATTAACAAAAAAAATTGGCGTTTTGAAAGTGCCTAAAATAGTACTGGAATATGTGAGTATCAAAAAGTGGAAATGTAATCAATTACTAAAGAGATGTGGATGGTCTTCAAGATGATCAATGCCAGGGAACCAGTAACCTCAGGTATCTTCAACTCTCGTCTCCACTTCCTTCTGTGTTGTGGGGAGGAGGGCAAAGAGGATGACAGCTTCATTGTCTTAAAGTAAGTTTTCCATAAGCCAGAGGACTAGTTGCCTACAATTCTAAACTCACAGGCATTCATCTTTATGACCAAAAAAGAAAGAAGTCATCTTTCCCAGGTCCAATTAAAATAAATATTGGGCCAGGCATGGCTCACACCTGTAATCCCAGCACTTTGGGAGGCCAAGGCAGGTGGATCATGTGAGGTCAGGAGTTCAAGACCAGCCTGGTCTACATGGCGAAACCCCGTCTCTACTAAAAATACAAAAATTAGAAGGGTATGGTGGTGGGCACCTGTAATCCCAGCTACTCAGGAGTCTGAGGAAGGAGAATCATTTGAACCTGGGAGGCAGAGGTTGCAGTGAGCCAAGATCACACCATTGCACTCCAGCCTGGGTGACAAGAGCAGAACTCTGTCTTAAATAAATAAAAATCTTGTTGAAGAACCAAGAATCCCAAAACCAATCACTGTGGCCTGGCAGTAAGATACTTTGATTGGTCCATCTTGGGGTAGGTACCTACCCCTCAACCAATCACAGACCAAAAAGAGAGTCATGTACAAAGAAGGTCGCTCCCATTTGGAGCCCAAGGATAAAATGGGAAGTGAAGCAAATATCCAGAAGGAAGGGATGTAGGCCCCAAAGGAAGGGAGGAATGCAGAGAAGCAACACCATATGTGCCTGCTGCCTGTGACCTTAATTGAAATGAGTTAGTTCAAAAGATTATTGTTCTTCAGAATCAAGATTCTACATGTTCTTCAGTTTTTATGTTAGTTTTGGAAAGACATAGGAAAGGTAAAAGATCAGGTTGACATGTTTATTAATGTTACAGTGGATTAGTCAGTGAGTGTTCAAGCTGATATAAAGTGAGTTGGAGCTCAGAAGAAACATTATAGTGACGGTTTAAACAAGTGACAGAGCCAGATAGACAAGGGTTAAAATTGATGCTTACAGGTTAATGAGGTGGGATAGAAATGGAGATAATAGATTGGTGTGGTATCAGATGGAGTCCCTCTCTAAGGAGCTATTATTTTAGTTAGAGGAACAAATTACAAACATGTAAAAACTATTTTGGATACTGATAAGTTCTCTGAATAAGACAAAATAACCAAATGTGATAGAGTTACATGCTGAGACTGAAAGCTGCCTCAAGTAGGATTGTCAAAGAAAGTCTCTCTAAGTCATAGATGTATGAGCTGAAACATGAATAATGAAGTCTTAGAGTTCCGCATTCTAAGTAAAAATAACAGTGAAGGCAAACCCCCCAAGATGGGTATGAGCTTGAAATGTTTTAACATCAATAATAAGGTCAATGTGTCTAAAGTTTAGTGGGCAAGTGGAGAATACTAGGATATTTATTGGGTCAGAGAGGAAGGCAGGGGCCAAATTATGCAGTGTCTGGCAGGTCAGAGTAAGAAATCAGATTTTCAGTCCAAACTGTAAAATAATAAGATAAGAAGACCAAAGTCTTTTGCATGTAGGTAATATTGTTGCTGTCAGTCCTGTCTTTCAGGTAAAAGCCAGATTGCAGTAGGTTTTTAAGACAACATGAAAAAGACACCTTATCAGAAGTTAAGTCATCATTAAGGGTCTCCTGGTGTATCTAGCCTCAAAAGGAGACTGATTCCTTACAAGGGCTTCTAACAGAAATAATGAAGCCCTCTTTGGTCAACTCCTGATGGATTATTCAAGTTATAAATCATGTTCTTATTTACCCAGGATCCATTCATATCATGTCCAAGACAATGCTACAACCATGGTGATGAGTGCGAATAAATTTTTGGAGGAAGTTAAAGTGTAAACCCTTATAGCAGGGATTATTAGGGTCATATAATAGAAGCTATCTTTGTGGTTTTGCCTAGATACAGAAACATGCTTTGAAAAGAATGTTTGACCAACTTCTATTGACCAACACTAAAAGATTAGGGCATAAAATCAAATTGCAACTAACTCCATAAAAGCATTTTTGCCAAAATCATAGGGCCCAGACACACTGTTTCCTGATCATCTAACTGTATATACAGCTTGTGGAGCCCAGAGATATAAAGAGCATTTCCCTTAGACTAACTCACTCAAATACCAGATGTTACAAGTGAGCATTCGGCAAATATCAGAAGGCAGTCTAAACTCTGATTTGTATCATCAATTAATTAAATGCCCATAAGTTTTTTGATACTGAACATGCAGGTAGCAAAGTCAATATGCTGTTAACGTGGTTTGGCTGTGTCCCCACCCAAATCTCATCTTAAATTGTAACTCCCACAATTCCCACATGTCATGGGAGGAACCTGGTAGGAGGTGATTGAATTATGGGGCAGGTCTTCTTGTGCTGTTCTCATGATAGTGAATGAGTTTCAGGAGATCTGACGGTTTTAAAAATGGGAGTTTCCCTGCACAAGCTCTCTCTTTTTTGTGTGCTGCCATCCACGTGAGACGTGACTTGCTCCTTCTCACCTTCTGCCATGATTGTGAGGCCTCCACAGCCATGTGGAACTGTAAGTCCATTAAACCTCTTTTTTTCTTCCCAGTCTCAGGAATGTCTTTATCAGTAGTGTGAAAATGGACTAATACAGTAAATTGGTACCAGGAGAGTGGGGTGCTGCTATAGATACCCAAAAATGTGGAAGCAAGTTTGGAACTGGGTAACAGGCAGAGGTTGAAAAAGTTTGGAGGGCTGAGAAGAAGACAGGAAAATGTAGGAAAGTTTGGAACTCCCTAGAAACGAGTTGAATGGCTTTGATCAAAATGCTGATAGCAATATGGACAATAAAGTCCATGCTGAGGTGGTCTCAGAAGGAAATGAGGAACTTGTTGGGAACTGGAGCAAAGGTGATTCTTGTTATATTTTACTAAAGAGAGTGGTGCTATTTTGCCCCGCCCTAGAGATCTGTGGAACTTTGAACTTGACAGACGATTTAGGTATCTGGTAGAAGACATTTCGATTTTTTTTTTTAGAAGACATTTCTAAACAGCAAAGCATTCAAGAGGTGACTTGGGTGCTATTAAAGTCATTCAGTGTTATAAGGGAAGTAGAGCATAAAAGTTAGGAAAATTTACAGCCTGACAATGCGATAGAAAAGAAAATACCATTTTCTGACGAGAAATTCAAGCTGGGTGCAGAATTTGCAAAAGTAATGAGGAGCAGAATGTTAATCCCCAAGACAATGGGGAAATGTCTCCAGGACATGTCAGAGGTCTTCATGGCAGCCCCTCCCATTACACGTCCAGAGGCCTAGGAGGAAAAAATGGTTTCATGGACTGGGACCAGGGTCCTTGTGCTGCGTGCAGCCTAGGGACTTGGTGCTGTGTCCCAGCTGTGCCAGATATGACTAAAAGGGGCCAAGGTACAACTCAGGCTGTTGCTTCAGAGGGTGGAAGCCTCAAGCATTGGCAACTTCCACAGGGTGCAAGTTGAGCCTGCAAGTGCACAGAAGTCAAGAATCAGGATTTGGGAACCTCTGCCTAGATTTCAGAGGATGTATGGAAATGCATAGATGCCCAGAGAGAAGTTTGCTGCAGGGGTGGGGCCTTCATGGAGAACCTCTGCTAGGCAGTGTGGAAAGCAAATGTGGGGTCAGAGTCCCCACAAAGAATCCCTACTGGGGCACGGCCTAGTGGAGCTGTGAGAAGAGGGCCACCATCCTCAAGACCCCAGAATGGTAAATCCGCTGACAGCTTACACCATGTGCCTGGAAAAGCCTCAGACACTCCATGCCAGCCCATGAAAGCAGCCAGGAGGGAGGCTGTACCCTGCAAAGCCACAGGGGCAGAGCTGCCCAAGACCATGGGAACCCACCTTTTGCATCAGTGTGATCCAGATGCAAGACATGGAGTCAAAAGAGATCATTTTGGAGTTTTAAGATTTGACTGCCCTGTTGGATTTCAGACTTGCATGGGGCCTGTAGCCCCTTTGTTTTGGCCAATTTCTCCCACTTGGAATGACTATATTTACACAATGCCTGTACCCCCACTGTGTCTAGGAAACTAACTTGCTTTTGATTTTATAGGCTCATAGATGGAAGAGACTTGCCTTGTCTTAGATGAGACATCAGACTGTGGACTCTTGAGTTAATGCTGAAGTGAGTTAAGACTTCAGGGGACTATTGGGAAGGTATGATTGGTTTTGAATTGTGAGGACATGAGATTTGGGAGGGGCCAAGGGCAGAATGATATGGTTTGGCTGTGTCTCCACCCAAATCTCATCTTGAATTGTAACTCATGGGGGCAGGTCTTTCCTGTGTTGTCCTCATGGTAGTGAATAAGTTTCACAAGATCTGATGGTTTTAAAAACAGGAGTTTCCCCACACAAGCTCTCTCTTTTTTGTGTGTCACCATACACGTGAGATGTGACTTGCTTCTCCTTGCCTTCCACCATGATTATGAGGCCTCCTCAGCTCTGTGGAGCTCTTAAGTCCATTTAACCTCTTTTTCTTCCCAGTCTCAGGTACGATCTTAATTAGCAGCATGAAAGTGGACTAATACAGCTATCACAAGCATTTAGGGGCTTCCTTTATATATTTTTCTAATCAAATAGCCATCATACTTCCAATATGGGCTGAACTCTTGAGATATCAACAGATGAAAGCAAAAAGTTTTTCAAATTCAACAAAGAACTCTAAATCTTCTCATCCAGACAAGCACTGAGTTGAGAGCCTAGCATTTGAGAGTAAGACATGGAAGGTATAATTTGGGTCTAAAAAAATGCAAGTGTTTTAAATCAACTGCCTCTATCAAGAAAGCATGTCAGTAGAATCCCTGCAACACATGAAATTTGGTAGACCTGCATTCTTGATAAATTCCCTCCAAAATATACTCCCTGAAGTAGATGAATGATCCACTTGGAATTAGGGTATGCTGGTTTTGGACCCTACATACACTACAATGCCATTCTCTATAAATGTTTACTGAATGAACTGATGAATGAGTGAGTGATATAACAAATTTATACTATCAAGGTAAGATTAAAGTTTTATGTTTTTCTTGTATAATTTTAATAGAAATGCCATGTTCTATCCAATAAGTCTACACCATTCTCAGATAGCAAAATATCTGGACTTTTCTCTAACTTTGTGTTATTGGCTGTTCACCTACATGTCTTCCCTGCTCCATTATAAACTCTGACGATGTTATTCACTTTGCGTCCTCGACCCAATGCCTAGTCCAGTACAAGGCCCATAAGCAGATACTCAAAAACAAAAAGGGAAGGGAAATACTGAATGGAATTAGTTGGGAGTTGGTTTTTAAACTTCATATTTTTAATGCAGAATATGTCTGAATGTACAAAGGCAGGCTGGCACAAATTCCACTCCAGAAGCTAAGAAGGAACACACATTCCCACTTCCCTCCTTTTGCAGCATAGGCCAATCATGGCCAGACAGACCCTTCTAGCAAGGGCTTTGATCTGGAGGAAATGACTCAAAGGTGTAGGGTGACTTAGAGTTTATTTGAGTCATCGGTGGCAGAATTGTGAATTTGCAGCACAGCAACTGGTCTCCAGAGACAGTGGTCACATGGCAGCTGCCTGAGCCTGTTCCCTCAGCAGGAAGCTAGCCTCATCTTGACCATTACCATCATGGCTAGCGTAGCCTGTCTCTCCAGATTTCTGTCAATTCATGAGCCACTCAAGTCAACTAAAGAGTAAACTTCAAGGCAACTAAAAAGTTCAAAAACTACTAGTACTTCTTTAGAGGACTTATCACCACTTACCCATTTTTCCCATTAAATCAGTCAAATAATGGATATGGTTTTCCAACCACACCTCTATCTCAGATTTCCCTAGCCCTTCTGTGAAATAAAATAATCTAAAATAAAAAATATCTGTATGTCTACTTGCATTTTATATATCTAAAGATATCTAAAATATAATATTGAAGTTTCCATTTCCAACTATGTTGAGAAAATGGAGCAAATGGAGTACATATTTTTTTAAAAATCCAGTGTGCACACAATAGCCAAAGCTGGGAATAATCCAAATGTCTGAATGGATAAACAAAATGTATATCCATTTAATGGCATATTATTCAGTCACAAGCAGGAAGGAAGTACTGGTACATGCTACAAGACAGATGATTGAAAATGTGCTAAGTGAAAGAAACCAGATGAAAAGGCTACATGTTGTGTATTTCCATTTATATTGAAATATCCAGAATAGACCAATTTATAGAGGCAGAAAGCAGATTAGTGGTTACCTGGGCCTGTGGGTATGAGAAGATAGAAAGTAACTGCCTACTGAGTACATAGTTTCCTTTTGGGATAATAAAAGTGTTCTAAAACAAATAGTGGTGATGGTTGCACAACATTGTGAATAAAATAAATGCCACTGAATTGCACATTTTAAAGTGGTTAAATGGTGAATTTTATGTGTGTGCATTTTAACACAATAAAAACCCTGATATGCACATGTTTAGAAGAAACATAAAGAAGCATATTTAAAAACAGAAACCTATCTATTTACAATAGGTTTCTGGGTGGCTTGTCAAAAGAACTTTCTGGTTGTAAAATCTTTGCAGTTCCAACCTTATACTTTGCAGATAAAACCTTATACATATGAAGAAAGATGCTTCATAACCATATGCAAAAGATTTTTCATTTATCTCTGAACACAATCATATCCTATTTCATTTAGACACAATAATGAAGTTATAAAAATGAAGTCTAATTTAATAGATCTTGGCTAATACAATTTTCCACTCTCATAAAGTTTAAGGTTCCTTTATTATAAATGAGCATCGGTTATTCAATTCCGAAAGATGTGGGTCTTTTCAGGGGAGAAGTGGAAACAGAAATGCCAGCAACTTCAATTTCTTTAAAAATGTGTTGCTTAAAAAGAAATTTTCAATAACCTCTTGGGAGAAAATTACAAGATTTTTTCATTGAGATTCCTCAAAGGAAATGATCATAACGCTTTTATAAATAATGAAAGCATTTCGTTTCAGAAGTACTTAAAATACAATTACTTCATTTACTTTTAGAGACTCCACCAAAGTACATTTCCAGTGCACACTCCTCAGGGCAGGTGCCTGTAATGAAATGCGGTCCTGTCACCTGATTCATTTCCCGGGTTTTGAAGTACTCTTTGTTCGAGAGCACCAACTCTCTATGCATCCATAAGGAAGATATTACTGCCAAGTTCCATGAAGCTTTCTGAGAAATTCATCAGTGCTACAAACTACTGACCTTACCCTAAACCCATCTGCTTGCAGGCCAACTGACTGAACATCTCCCGCCAGCCATCTGCACACACATGGTGTTCTGTGGCAGCTCTGTGAACCATCAGAAAGGAAGAGGAGTTCACATTTATAGAGAGGGTCACTAGGGAAAGAAAAGACAGGGGAAACCCTAATTAAAAATATTTCTTCCCATGAAAGCACATAACTTTACATGCCTCTGCTTCATTGGCATACATTCATTTTTATTTATTTTCATTAACCATTTGGTGTGTACCTACCCTGTGCAAATCACTGCCTTCAGTGTGCTAGAGGACTAAAAAAAAAAATGAATCAGAAATGTTCTCTACCCTCAAAGAACCATAGACTCTAATGAAAGAGACAGGCAATTCTTAACTTTTCTTGATGAGTCAGAAGAGAGCCAGAGCCAGGACTCATCCCATGAGTTAACCAGGATTTGCATAATTACAAGAAGTGAGTTGTAAATCCATTTCTATCATTTCCTTCAAGAAAGCATATGAGAATGCAAGTGCATGATAGGGATGCAAATTTAGGATTAATGTGGTATATGTGTTAATTCCTATTATATAAAGGAGCATCCTCTGTACTTAACCAGCCTCAGAGCACTTATGAAATGCTGCACAATTGATCACAACACACATGAGAATCGTGATTTGGCTGGTTGATGCAAAGGACTGAGAAAGAGCTGAGCGAATGGAAAGAGTGATGAGTGTGGGATGAGGAAATTAATCAAACTCAAGATCACAAACTGCAACACTGGAGGTGCTGGTAGGAGATGTCTTTAATTCCTGTCTGTGTAAGGAGCTAGATAGTTAGAAGTCTTGGACCTAGAGAGTGTAGGGAAGGCAGAGGAGCCACTTGACTATTCTACTCTAGTAGGTATAGATGATAAAAGAATGGCAGACTATCATTAAATGTATTGAAGTTGGGTTTTAATGAATAATTTTTAAATCCTATTCCAGCAATTATATGATTACAACATTTTGAACCCAAATGTTTTTCCCTATAATATAAATATTTCAAATAGTGAAGTAGCTTGGTGGGGAAATTTTCTGTGAGTTGGAAATAACACACATAGATTACTACTATCAGCTTTTATAACAGTAAAACAAAATAGATGAACTTGGCCAGTAAAATCCAGGAAGTAATTTAGGATTCATTTAGCTTCAGTGGCTGACAGGCCTGAGAGAGTACAACAGATGGCAGAAACAGGTAGCTCACCACAGTCCCATTCATCTGAACTGTCTGAGCAGTCGGCTTCACCGTCACACCACAGGTTACGTGACACACATGCATGGTTTGCACATTCCAGCTCATCATCTTGGCAAAATGCTGGCATGGGGAACAAAAAGTGAGAAGGAAAACATTTTAGAAATAAATATGATTATCACTAACATGCACATCTTCATGTGCCAGTAGAAGCATGGAAAGAAGAAAGTATGTGATCTTCATGTGCCAGTAGAAGCATGGAAAGAAGAAAGTATGTGATCGCTGAGACTTCCAAACAGACATGAAAATAGTATAAACAGAATTTGTAAAATATTATTTAATAGACATCAATACATACAAAGAGCATTTAAACAGAATTACTACGTTCAAGTGACTCAATGTTCTGGTTCTAACAATCAGACTGAATAAACGGTACTCACAGCAGCAGAACTACCCAAGATCAGAGAATGGGGTTAAAATCTGCATGAGCAGAGCATGAGGGATGAACAGACTGAAGCCACCTTAGAAAGAAAACAATCTCTGTCCACAGAGATGCATAATGGGTTTTTTTTTATCTCTATTATTAAATGACTCTGTGAATCATACGTAGTTCTCTTTTGAGTTTTAAAAATTATAGTAAATCTCCTTGATTGCCTACTTAACAACCATTTCCTTTCTTCCTCCTTTTTTAAGGGAGCCAAATTTGGTTCAGACCCCCACACCTGCCATCCCCAGTTCCAAAGGAACATCCTGATTAATTTAAGCTGGGCATGGCATTTTTCTGTCTACAGTTTGTTTGTTTGTTTGTTTGTTTGTTTGTTTGTTTGTTTGTTTTCTGAATACAATTAGTAGTCCAGGAGTAAACATATGCTCTGATATCATAGGCCTTGGCCTATGGTTGTGTGACTGTGCTTCACAGGACAGCTCCTTCCCAAAATCTGCTGCTGTGCCATGTGCCCTAGTTGGGGACAGGAACAACCTGGAGAAAACAGCATCTTTTTTTTTATTGGTTCTCCCTGAATGGTGCTTCTTTTTGCAGTTCAACTGTTTGTAGGAAGTGTCTTTTCTAACTACACAAAGGCTCCTGATGGCTAGCTGTGACTCTGCCCAAAGTGACCTGAGCAAATCCCTTAATGATATCTTGGAGATATGAACATGGTCCTTTCTCCTTCCGGCTGGACATGACGAAAGAAGCATGGTGCCCCAGGTGCCCATGGTAACGTCATCTTTTCACCATTGTGGGAGCCAGCCTGAGTTGAAACTGAACTGAAATCACAGACAAGGTACTAAACTGCCACATACAGCCTCAAGAGTCCATCCTACACTTGACTCTTTATATGATAATATAAAACATGTGATTGATATATATATATATGATAATAAAAGATAAATGTCTTCATTGTTTGTCATTTCAATTCGGGCTTTTCTGTTTGTTTCTGTTTCATTTATCTATCTGTAGGTAAAACATCTTAAGAGACACAATTATTTTCCGGTTCTAAAAGCAATGGTCATTCATTTAGAAAATGTAGAAAAGAGAGAAAAGCACAAATATTTAATAATTACACCACCCAAAGACTATAACTGTAAACTTTTAATTATGACTTTCTGATCTTTTTCTATGTGTGGATATATGTACTTTCAGAACTCAGGACAATAGTGCACATAATACTGAATATTTTGTTTCACTCAACTAACGATATAA
This sequence comes from Piliocolobus tephrosceles, assembly GCF_002776525.5. NCBI lineage: Eukaryota > Metazoa > Chordata > Mammalia > Primates > Cercopithecidae > Piliocolobus > Piliocolobus tephrosceles. The sequence goes on along the minus strand of NC_045436.1, from coordinate 138,360,019 downwards.
AATGAATCCAAGAGAAATTTTTCTTCCCTAATCTAATTTTAATATTCGCATATTATTTTTTTGTATGGTTGTAGTTTATGTTCCCTATTTTCGGATATTTGGAGGTATTTTAATTTTCCCATACTATAAATAATGCCAGAAGAATATTATAGTGTGTATATTTTACACATATTTAGTTGGCTTCTTAGAATACGTCTTTACAAGTGGAGTTTGATCAAAAGATATGAAAATACTAAAAGATTTGTATGGATACTTACACATTTTTAGCTTGTATTCAAAATGAGACTTAACTGGTGTTTAAAATAAAAGTGCTGTGTTGACAAATTCGCATAAGCACTTACAGCAGTTTTTTTCATCCATATAATCAGGGCAGTCTGGGAACCCATCGCAGATGACTGTGTGCTTCAAACATTGTTTATTGGATGGACATTCCCAAAGATCTCTCTCTTTACAACCTAGAGACAGAAGAAAAGGTTATTTGCAATAGACATGGAGTTGAAAATAATGATAAATTCAGTCAATGTAGAAAAACTACACTGTAAAGGCATGATGTCGGCTGGGCGCAGTGGCTCATGCCTGTAATCCCAGCACTTTGGGAGGCCGAGGCGGGTGTATCACAAGGTCAGAAGATCGAGACCATCCTGGCTAACACAGTGAAACCCCGTCTCTACTATGTAACAAACCTGCACGTTATGCACATGTACCCTAGAACTTAAAGTATAATAAAAAAATAAAAAATAAAAAATAAAAAAATAAAAAAAAATACGAAAAAATTAGCCAGGCTTGGTGGCATGTGCCTGTACTCGGGAGGCTGAGGCAGGAGAATTGCTTGAACCTGGGAGGCGGAGGTTGCAGTGAGCCAAGATCATGCCACTGCACTACAGTCTGGGCAGAGCGAGACTTTGTCTCAAAAAAAAAAAAAAAAAAAAGCATAATGTCTTTTTTCTTAAAAAGTTTTGACCCCTGAATACCATGAATAATAGAATTCTAAAAGTAGAAATACCCAATAATATTCATATTATAATATAAATTGGACAGCTCTCCTAACAAGATCAAAAGTGACATATGGGACCAGGCACAGTGACTCACGCCTGTAATCCCAGCACTTCGGGAGGCTGACATGGGCGGATCACTTGAGCTCAGGAGTTAGAGACCAGCATGGCCGAGATGGTGGAACCCCATCTCTACTAAAAAATACAAAAATTAGCCAGGCGTGGCGATGTGTGCTTGTAATCCCAGCTACTTGGGAGGCTAAGGCAGGAGAATCATTTGAACTCGGGAGGTGGAGGTTGCAGTAAGCCGAGATTGCACTACTGCTCTCCAGCCTGGGTGACAGAGCAAGACTCTGTCTCAACAAAAAGAAAAATAAAAGTGACATAGGGGACATGGAGAAAAAATTTAAAATCATACATTAACATTCATCTTTAGCTGTTCCTTTTTCTTTATGAGTGAAATTGTTGTCAATGCGTAAGACTTATCTATGAAATAATATTATGCTTTTAAGCAAATATGCCAAAGTCTAGTGATCTAAATGCATGTCACCTTAAAATGTAATTTCATTCTACAAATCAGGAGGCCATCTGTTTTTTTTTTTAGCAAAAGAGGCTCCTTCTATGCCAAACAAAACTAGTTTAAGAGCCAGGTACAAGAGCTATTACTTTATGGTAGTCAGAGATCTAAAGTTGGAAACTTCATCAATTAGTATGAGAAATGAATATAATTTGCACATTAATGTAATAACTTGAACTGTAATTTGCCTATGAAATAGCAAGCACTTGTGATGTATTTAATAAATACCATTGATGATTCATGTGCAGTGCATTTCATATGCCTGCTAAAGTCTGACAAGAGTCTAATATGTTTTGTCATTCCGGTCAGATCCCTGGCCCAGGCCAGGCCGTGAAGTACATGAAGGAAGAGAAAACGTGGCAAAAAAATTTGAGTACCCTCCACGCCCTTGGCTAGAACAATGGCTAGCATGTGGCAGGCCCTCAATATGTGTGTGTTTTAAGTAGAACTTCATTTCATGTAAGGAAAAAAATGTCTCCGGCTCCCAGGAAAATATAATTTGTTTTAAGGTCAGTGAAATGCAAAGCAGTGATCAAATAAGAAGTTTCTTCAAGAATGTTATTGTTCATCTGACCTACTACAAATGAGTCAGATACATTTTGTAGATGATTGACTCAGGTTTCTTGGAATCCATTATAAGAAAAAAATTGGTTTTCAAAATTTTCACTAAAAACAATTATAAAAATAAGTGACCCAAAATGCTTACTATAAGCTAAAATTAGATTTAGTGTGTTTCATCATCCGAAGATACAGGAAATAAATAATGAGAGTCTTTCACTGGCTGATAATCTGGAGTGGTCTTAGGCCCAGGGACATCCATTCCAAGAATTATCTAGGGACATTATCTAGAGTTTTCAGCTAGTTGAGGATCCAGACAGCATCTGAAAAGTTCTGACAATAAGAGTCTCCTGAGTTTTGAGAAAGAGCCTGAAATCTGTCCTCCGTGACCCAGCTCCTGCCAAATGCTACAGTCTGCTCATTCTGCCAGAGAGCAAAAGACATCAAAAAAGAGGACTCAACACTCCATGCATGGTGCTGACCCTTCTCCAGAGCTGCTCCTTTGCTCACAAAACACACCACTTGCTAATAGAGAATGAAATAAAATAGCATGAGTTTTTCTGACGATTCCCAAGGCACATTCTTAAGACTACAAGGAAGAACTTTGACATTTGGAATGAGATGATGAAATACCATAGAAATAGATCATCTGGGACAGAAGGCCCCCTACAGTGTATCCTCACAAATAATAATAATAATCATGATAATGAGATAACATGTATTATCCACTATGTATCCGCATTCTAGATATTAGCTTTAATTCTTAAAATAACCCTATAATGTCAGTATTATGCTCACCATTTTATAAGTGAGGAAACTAACATTTAGAGAAATTGAATCCCTCCACATCACAGCTCCGCGGAGAAAGATCTGGATGGGATCCAGGTACAAGCCATTAATTGCAGTTCTTTGTAAGATGCGAACATGAAGTATGCATAAGGGGTAGGAGCAGTGGAAGCACAGCTTTAGAGTCAGACAACTGGATTTGAATCCTAGTTCCAAATCTCACTAGCTGTGTGAGCTTGGGTAGTTACTTAACTTCTCCAAACCTTGGTTTCCATAACATCTAAAATACAAATAATAATGCCTGTTTCATAGGGTTGCTATAAACATTAAAGGAGTACTCCATAAGCATTCATTTTTTACCTCTCCATGTCTTCTCTTTTCTCATAAAAGTTTGCATGACATAATACCTCCTTTGTGGAGTTACAGTGAGCACAAAAGAAGTAGGGTAAAAAGAGAGAGACATTTAGTTACATGGGAGATAGTATTATTTTGAGAAGAAACCACTTTCTTTGTAAAGTGACATTTTGGTGCAAATATGTTTTAAATTTATATTCTAAGAGGAAAATGATATGATTCCATCCAAAATTAAAAACAGGCCTGGATGGGATGGGCCATTTAATGCAGCTGTAGGTTATGAAACCAAATGATTGTTGATGTCAGAATAATAACCTCCCCAGCACAGAGACAATAGCAACAATCAATAATTGAGGATACAGTGTTTCAAAAAAGTGATCAACTCATCTCAGTTTGCCGGGGATTTAACTGATTTGAGCATGACATGTCCCTTGTTCCAAAAGATCCCCATCAGTCCCAGGCAAATCAGGTTGACTGGTCACACTAAGTGTGCTAAGCATTCATCTGGGTTTTTTGCTTACTCTGCCTCTCATTTTCACAAAAACTCCGTGAAACAGGCTGCCCTGACAGAGGCAGTCTCCTCCCCCAACTCCGCCCCCAAATGGAATACCTTGTTTCTCTATAAAAACAGTTGTCATTACTAATAAAGTCAGCAAATCGACTTAAAGCAGATGCTTTTTGTTCTATAAGAATCTCTTAGCTATGCAACTATAGAGTAAGTAGGTCCACTCATCCTCTTGAGTTGGGCTGCATGAAATTTTTAAATTCTCACCCTTCGGAGTGGAGCCACTCACAAGGAGGAAGGAGACAAGGTAATACTGCATTGGCAAAGGCTGGAACGGTCTGGATCGAGCCATCCTGGACCAGCGTCTGCCCCAGGAAGTGGCTGTGGACGTGACCTTGGAGCAGATCATAGGAGCTGTAACAGCCAGAGTACAGGCCTAACAGGTGTGAAGAGCCTTCTACAGCATGCAGGATCCTGGACAACAGTGCCCCTTCCCTCAAAGCATGGCTGCAAAGGGCTCTACCTCTGCACCTGCTATAGCTGCTGGAACAGAGGACCTGCCTCCCACTGTGGTCCAGGCCTGACTATCAGGCAGCAATACTAGCACAGGCCATCCAGCCACCATCCAGCTAGAAAGTCGCAGCAGCCTACCCAATTTCTGAGTCACTTTATGCTTTTAGCAGTGCCATTTTTATGGCATGCTCTTCACATATGGGTGGCCCAGTCTCCTGTGAAAGAGGCAGGATGAAGGAATGGATGGGACTTTAAATCTCATGGCTCTAATCCTAAAAAGAGAGAATATCCAACTCAAAACCAACACCATCTCCAGGAAAAGACACTATCCATCTACCTGAGTTTACTATGTGAGCCAGGGACCTCGCCCAGCCCATGCTTTAGCCTGACAGGCCAGCCCACTCTCTTTTGCCATAAACAGCTGTCAGAAACAAGGCTATGCTAGACAGGACTCCTTCCCTCAAGGGAGATTGCTGGGACAGCCTTTGAAAGGAATTGCCTCCTGATTTCCCACCGCCACAGCAGGTGAGTTCCCAGTTATTGTCTTCTGAGGTTGAACAGGGCATGTTATAAGCATTCCAAGCTGTGGGAGATAACGTGAGTGTTCTCTGCATCTTACCCAGAGAAGTAAAGGGACTGGCCAAATGTCACACAGCCTCTAAGGCTAAGTCAGGATGTAAATTCAAGTCTAAGTCTATGCAGGACACTCTGCCATTCCAGTCTGCCTTCCCAAGACACCATAGAAGACAATGAAACAGTTAACCAAGTATCTAAAGGGAAGGAGAAAATTTGTCCCTTAACATGGAAAATTAAACCCTACTGAGTGATGAGAAATCAATCCTGAAAATTCATCCTGAAAGCACATTTGTGTATATGCCAAAGCTATGAACATAATGACTCTTACTCTTCTGCCAGCTACAGAGCAAAGAGTGGTCTCCTCCCCAAACAAAGAGACACAAAAGCATAGAGGCTGATGGTATTTGGAGTGCTAAGAAAGCCAGTTAAGCCCTTCTGTGAGACAACTCATAGAAATGCTATCCAAGAATCCAAAAAGAAAATATGCCTTTTGGAAATCCTTTGAAATCAAGCTGTAAAACCCATAAATATCAGAGTCAGATCTTCTAATACAACCTAAGGGGATTCTGACTCGGATAAATGGCTCAGGTTATATTTAAAGGTTTTATTTTATTTAAGATCAAGAGAAGACCAAAGATAGGTGAAGAACTGATTTTTCACTCATCTGACGATAAACAGAAAGTCACTTAATGACACTCAGACATTTGTATTGCTGTCAATCTTTTCTCCATATGATGTGTACTTTTTTACTTAGAATAGTGATCAATTAGGAATTTTGATTCTGTGTTCGTGTAATAAAGGATTTTATTTTGACAGTCGTTATAAAGCACCTGTTATAGCTATATTTTCATTTAATTGTTCCATTGGGAGTTGCTGCTTGCTTGCATCACGGCCCAGGTACCACCTGCTCTTGTAGCTGACCCAAATCGTGGAGGTAAAGTCTAGCAAAAGATAACCTCAGCTTCACACACTCAAAGCTATAGAGTCATATAAAAACTGAAAAATGTAATCTTTTTGTTGTTTTCCTTAGTTTTCCTTTCTTTGATGTCATTCTTGATCTTTTACTTGCCCATGTCTTTCCCTCATGCTCCACTGCATGGCTATCAATGCTTGGAAAATGTTACGTTGAAAATAAACTCATTTATCAAGTTGCTAGTTTTGCAGGCAGCTCCATTTATATAGTGTATGCTCAATTACTGACATACCATCAATCCTTAAGACAATGCAGTAATTCTGTACTGACACAGTGCAGATTCTGCTCAGCATTCCCCTGTCTCTTAGACTTCCTTCCCATATTGGATTTGCATAATTCATCCCAACACTTGTTGAAAACTTTTCTAGTACTGACGTTTTCAACTCTTGTTTACATTGGCAATTACACAGTCAAAGCAACCTCAGCAGTGAAAATCTACCACAACAACTGGAGATATTTAAAAACAATATTACTAATGGCTAAATTCTAATGCATATATTTTAAAAGTGTATTTATAAGCTAAGTGCTTTGGCTAACATGTTTCTCCATTACAAAAGCGCCAAAGAAACAAGAAGTAAATTTAATTTCTCATACAATATTTATTTTATAACTGAGTTAAATAAGTATTGTTCTGAGGGGAAACTCAATAACCTTGTTAGAAATTCTGAGGGAGCTGCAGGTCCATGACAATAAATAGTTCATTGTCCAATTATTGAGTAAAGCTCAAACACTTAAGACCACAAGGGACAAAATAAGTCAGAAAGGCAAGAAGCTTGGGGTGAAACCCAGCTTCACTGGAGCTGGGGCTTGCATTACCAGATGGTGTGCCTATGCACATATGTAAACAGAAAGACAAACAGCAAGGAGACAAACGGAAATAGATGACTTCCTATTAGTCCTCTGTTGAGCCTTCATCAACCTGACTTCCTTATTTGATTTGAAGTGGTGTGTCCTCCCAAATCACTGAACAAGTCCATTCAAATGCATGCATGAGTCCCAAAGGGGAACGAAGTATGTAAAGTTTTCTATTGTTAATCACTTTGGAAAACTTCTCATAAATTAATACTGCTGGAGCAATTAATTTAACTCCAAAGGTATTATTTCTTACCCACTTTTAACTTTCCTTAACTAGAGCTCTAAATAGTGCTGTCAATTATTTTTAGTTTTTGATAGGGATTAGACAATATATTCTATTATTTTGGTATGCCTTTAATTGTGTGATTAAAATACTGGTGAAAACCAATTACTTAACTAGAAACCTGATGTTTTAGGGTCATTTAAACCCTATACCAATACTATAGTACTTTCAATTTGTTTTTTGCAGTATATGCTCTAGAACTCAGAACTTTTTGTCTTGGTAAGGCTGTTTTGTTTTGTTTTTAACTAAGCTTTTGTATTTCTCAAATATTTAGTCCCCTACAACAAATTTGGTCTAGCCACCCCAACAAAGTATCATGCAACCTCTTTGAACCATCTAAGATACTCTATTTTAAATTGCATCTCAAATACCATGACCCATCAAAGTCATAGTTAAGTGAACAAATCTAATACATTCTCAATAAATCACTTATATAAGGGATATTCAATAAGTTTTAATTTATTTCTTTACAAAAAAAAAAAAACACAAACAAACAAACAACAGTAGCTTCTAAAAACACTGTACATTCCTCCATAATAAAATTACCCCAGTCATTGTACCATCATTCTGACAGCTGGGGTTTTCCAGAAGATGCACTCATCCATATTTATAGGAGCTGAGAGGATTTCAGTTAATTGCTTGTGACATTTTGTCTAGACCAGAAGGGCAACGCTTACCATAGAAAATTCACTTAATGAAGCAAGGCAATATTTCATACTTCAAAGGCCAAAATAATGAAATGATTTCAGAAGATGTACTACCTTATGTGTTTTTCATGAAACAGTGTTAATTCTTCTTAAACAGGAAAGGCTAAATAACCAAACCATTCTGTGAATAGATCTGCAATCATTTTGCTTTCCTCAAAAACACTGTTTATTAAAGGCCATTGTCTGACTTCTATTCCCTAATACACTGAGGTTATAAGTACAAAGATTTGCAGAGAAATATAATGACAATTAAGTCCACTCAAATTACCATTGGGATTTACAGCTTTTCCACTGGCAATTTTGGAAATCAGTGGCAGAAATGTCAAGAAGAGTTTTATCCTTTGCCAACAGAGAACAAATAAGAGAGGACATGAAAATGAATCCCAATTAAACTGGGAATGATGGAGTCTGAACTCTGAATGTTGGAGTATGAACTTTGCCTTCGTGCATCTAGATGTCTGCTTAGCAACATGGGAAGTGTACGCAAAGACACTATTATTCTGATTTTAAAACTGATAACAACTGCTTTATAATTTAATAATAAAAATAATTCCTTACATTTGTGAGGTGCTTCTCCTTTTAATAAGTGTTTACAAATATAGTAGTGCCCCTCCACCCTTATCTGCAGTTTCAGTTTCCATAGTTTCAGTTGTCCCTGGTTAAGCATGGTCCAAAAAGGTTGGCATAGTACAATAAGATATTTTTTGAGAGAGAGAGAGAAACCACATTCCCATTACTTTTACTTTAGTATATTGTTATAATTGATCCATTTTATTATTGTTGGTGTTAATCTCTCATTGCACCTAATTTATAAATTTTAAACTCTATCATAGGGACATATGTGTAGGAAAAAGCATAGTGCTGCATATTTGGGGTTCCATACAATCTATGGTTTCAGGCATCCACTGGGTGTCTTGGAATGTATCCTCACAAATAAGGGGGAGGAGTACTGTATGTATCAGGGTTATACAGAAGTGTAATTTAGAGGAAATCAAGAGTTAGGAAAAAGACTTAGAATATATGCCATACTGTTCAATAATTTAAGAAATAAAGGCGTTAGCATTCAATCCTAGTCCTATTATCAGTGAATAGTTTACATTTTTAACACAGTTTCATATTCTATTCTAGTTAATACTGTACATTCAAGAAAAGTACCATTGCAAATACATACCACAGTTTTCCTCATCACTGTCATCATCACAGTCAGCCTGGCCATCACATCTTCTGGAAACCAGAACACACCGTCCTGAGCGGCACTTGAAATGACTAGGTGAGCATTCTATTAAAAACAATATTACTGTTAAAGGGCTGAAAACCCAGAAACATCAACTAATTTATGTATTTACATGTAGGATGTTGTCAAGGAGCTTTTACTGAAGATAAGAGTGGTCTCTTGCAAAGCAAAATAGCCATTTCGCTTTGGCATTCTTCTGCCTACCAATCAACATCTTTCTCCTTCATTCTTGGCCTCATCTCTCTAGATACGCAGTTTAACGTCTATGTATTCCAATGATTAATTCTCTTTCCAAATGGGACAATCCAACAATTGCCAGAGCCTGATATGCCTTGTGGAGTCAGTGCTCCTAACTACCTAGCAGCTCTCAATGTGTCAAAATCATTTCCACGCCCCCATCTTTCCACCTGGCCCACAATTCCATTTCTGTACTTAACGGTCCTATGTTGCCATGGTCCCCAAATGTTTTTCACTTGAAGGAACCAAGGTTTAATGTTCACCTTTGCCATCAGAATCCCTAGTATAAAAGCATCCATACATAATGGGCTCTGTGAGTAAAGTACAGTTTAAGAAACACCTGGAGTACTAATTAAACTCATCTCTGAGTTCATTATTTTTAATTTTAAAATGATTTTTTTTGAGGGGAAGATGGAGCAAGATGGCCTAATAGAAGCCTCCACTAAGTGTCCTTTATGCAGGAACACCAACCTGAACAACATCCACACAAAAAAGCACCTTCATAAGAACTAAAATTCATATGAGCAATCATAGTATCTGGTTTTAAATTCAGATAACTGAAAAAGGCACTGAAAAGGGTAGGAAAGACAATTTTGAATCACCAACACTACCCTTCCCCCATTCCCCAGCAAGAGCTGCGTAGCACAGAGAATCTGTGCACTTGTGGAGCGATTGTGGGACTTTGCATTGGAACTCAGTGATGTCCTGTCACAGCAGAAAGCAATACCAGGCAGAGCTCAGCCAGTGCCCATGCATGGAGGGAGCATTTAGACCAACCTCAGCCAAAGGGGAATCACCCATCCCAGTGGTCAGAACTTAAGTTCTGGCAAGCCTTACCACCACAGGCTAAAGTGTTTGGGGGTCCTTAATACATTTGAAAGGCAGTCTAGCCCACAAGGACTGCAATTCTTGGGCAAGTTCTGATGCTGTGCTGGGCTTGGAGACAGTGAACTTAGGGGCATGCAACCTAGTGCATGCCGCAGAGTGGCCAAGATAGTGCTTGTGCCACCCCTTTCCCAACCCCAGGCAGGCACAGCTCGCAGCTCAGAAAGAGACTCCTTTCTTCTGCTTGAGGACAGGATAGGGGAGAGCAAAGGGGACTTTGTCTTGCAACTTGGATATCAGCTTAGCCACAGTAGAATAGGGCATCAGGCAGAGTCCTGTCCTAAGGTCCCCATTCCAGGCCCTAGGTTCCAGACAACATTTTTAGACCTATCTTCAACCAAAAGGGAACCCACTGCCTTGAAGAAAAGGACCCAGTCCTGGCAAGATTAGTTACCAGCTGACTAAAGAGCCCCTGGGCCCTGCATTATCAGCAGCAGTACTCAGGCAGTACTTGTCGTGAGCCTTCGGTGAGACTCTGAAATGTGCTGGCTTCAGGTATGACTGAGCACATTCCCAGCTGTGATGGCTACAGGGAGAAACTCCTGCTTGAGAACAGGAGAGGGAAGGGTAAAATGGATTTTGTCTTGCAGCTTAGGTACCAGGCTCGGCCACAGCAGGGTAGAACATCAAGTGAACTCTTGGGGTCCCTAATGCTAAGCCCTGGCTCTTGGATGACATTTTTGGATGTGCCCTGAGTCAGAGGCGAACCCACTGTCCTGAAATGAGAGTCCCAGGCCTGGCAGCATTCACCACAGGCTGACTGAAGAACCCTTGGGCCTTGAGTGAACTCTTATGGTATGGTAGTACTTGTCATGGACCTGGGGTTGTAGGGATCATGAGGAGCGACCACTACCATTCTTCCATTACCTGTTTGTGGGAAGCAGAAGAGTGAGAAGAACTTTGACTTGTGGCTTGGGTGCCAATACTGCAGAAATTCAAAGGATCATTAGAGGCTACTATGAGCAACTATATACCAATAAATTGGAAAACCTATGAGAGATGAATATATTCCTAGAAATATACAACCTACTAAGATTGAACCATGAAGAAATCCAAAATCTGAACAGAACAATAACAAGTAATGCTATTTAAGTAATAATTAAAAGTCTTTTAGCGGGGGGAAAAAAAAAAGCCTGTACCCAATGGCTTCACTGCTGAACTTTGCCAAATATTTAAAGAACTAGTACCAACTCTGCTTAAACTATTCCAAAAAATAGAGGAGGAGGGAATACATCCAAATTCATTCTATGAAGCCAGTATTACCCTGATACCAAAGCTAGACAAAGACACATCAGAAAAAGAAAACTACAAGCCAATCTCCTTGATGAACATTGACGTAAAAGTCCTCAAGAAAATACCAGCAAACTGAATTCAACAACACATTGAAAGGTCATTCATCATGACCATTTAGGACATGGTTTTTTTGTGGGTTTTTTTTGTTTGTTTGTTTGTTTGTTTTCTTGAGATGGTTTCGCTCCTGTCGCTCAGGCTGAAGTGCAGTGGCATGATCTTGGTTCACTGCAGCCTCTGCCTCCCAGATTCAAGCAATTCTCATGCCTCAGCCTTCTAAGTAGCTGGGATTACAGGAGCCCACCAACATTCCCAGTTAATTTTTGTATTTTTAGTAGAGACAGGTTTTTACCATGTTGGCCAGGCTGGTCTTGAGCTCCCGACCTCAGGTGATCCACTCACCTCGGCCTCCCAAAGTGGTGGCATGACAGGCATGAGCCACTGCTCCTGGTGACCATTTAGGATTTACAGGAGTGATGCAAAGATGATATAACATATGGAAATCAATCAGTGTGATACATCATATCAACAGAACGAAGGACAAAAAGCATAGGATCATTTCAGTTGATGCATTCGAAAAAATTCAACATCCCTTCCTGAAAAAAAATCCCTCAAAAAACTGGGTAAGAAGGAGCATACCTCAGCAAAATAAAAGCCATATTTGACAGACCCACAGTTAGTATCAAACTAAATGGGGAAAAACAGAAAGTCTTATCTCTAAGCTCCGGAACATGACAAGGATACCCACTATCACCACTGTTATTCAACATAGTAATAGAAGTCCTAGCTGAAGCAGTCATAAAAGAGAAAGAAATAAAGGGCATCCAAATTGGAAATGAAGAAGTCAAATTATTCTTGATTGCAAATGATATGATCTTATATTTGGATCTTATATTTGGAAAAACCTAAAAACTCCACCAAAAAGCTATAGAACTGATAAACAAATTCAGTAAAGTTGCAAGATACAAAATCAACATACAAAAATCAGTAGCATTTCTATATGCCAACAACAAAAAATCTGAAAGAGAAACCAAGAAAGTAATCTCATTTACAAAAACCACAAATAAAATAAAATACCTGGAAATTAACTTAACCAAAGAAGTGAAAGTTCTCTGTGATAAAAACCATAAAACACTGATGAAACAAATTAAAGAGGACATAAAAAATGGAAAGATAGTCCATGTTCATGGATTGGAAGAATCAATATTGTTAAACTTTCCATATTATGTGTATTAGGCCATTCTTGCATTGCTATAAAGAAATACTAGATATACTAGATACCACATAATTTATAAAGAGATTTATTTGGCTCATGGTTCTGCAGGCTTTAAAGGAAGCCTAGAGTCTGCTTTGTTTCTAGGCGGCCTCATGAAGCTTACAATCATGGCAGAAGGTGAAGGAGGAGCAAGAATGTCACATGGCAAAAGCAGCAACAAGAGAGAAAGAGAGAGTTGCAGGTAGGCACCATGACTAGATCTCCTGTGAACTCAGAGTGAGAGATGGCTCAAGCCATTCATGAAGGATCTGCCCCCATGATCCAAACACCTCCCACCAGACCCTACCTCCAACACTAGGGATTACATCTCAACATGAGGTTTGGGTGGGGAAAAATATCCAAATTATATCATTCTGCTCTGCCCCTTCCCAAATCTCACGTCTTTCTCACATTTCAAAATACAATAGCCCTTCTCAATAGCTCCGCCAAAGTCTTCACTCATTCCAGCACTGACTCAAAAGTCCCAGGGCTCAAATTCAAAGCCTTATCCTAAATCAAAATAAGTTCCTTCTACCTATGAGCCTGTAAAATCAAAAGAAGGTATTTACTTCAAAGATACAATGGCTCTACAGGCATTGGGTAAACATTCCTATTTCAAAAGGGAGAAATTGGCTAAAAGAAAGGGGCTACAGGCCCCATGCAAGCCCAAAACCCAGCAGGGCAGTCATTAAATCTTAAAGCTCCAAAATAATCTCCTTTGACTACATATCCCGCATCCATGGCACACTGGTACAGGGGTGGGCTCCTAAGGCCTTGGGCAGTTCTGCACTTGTGGCTTTCCAGGGTTCAGTCCCCATGGCTACTTTCACAGGTTGTTGAGTGCCAACAGCTTTTCCAAGCAAAGGGTGTAAGCTGCCAGTGGATCTACCATTCTGGAGTCTGGAGTGCAGAAGCCTACTTCTCACAGCTCCATGAAGCAGTGACCACTGGGGACTCTGTGCGGCATGCCAGCCCCATGTTTCCCCTCTGCACTGCTCTGACAGATGTCCTTTGTGGGGGCTCCACCCCTGCAGCATGCTGCTGCCTGGGCACCCAGGCTTTCTCATACATTCTCTGAAATCTAGGCAGAAGCTACCAAGCCTCATGCAGTTTTGCTCTCTGTGCACCTTCAGGCTTAACCCCATATAGAAACCAACAGGCTTACAGCTTCCATTCTCCAAAGTGGCAGCCTGAGCTGTACATGGGCTTCTTTGTGCCATGGCTAAAGGTAGAGTGGCCTGTATGCAGGGAGCAGTGTTCCAAGGCTGCAAAAGGCAGTGGGGACCTGGGCCTGGCCCATAAAACCATTCAGTCCTCCTGGCCTTAAGGCCTGTGATGGGGGGGCTGCCTGGGAGATCTCTGAAATGCCTTCAAGGCATTTTTCCCATTGTCTTAGTTATTAGCTCTTTGCTCCCTTTTGGTTATACAAATTTCTTTAGCAATTCAGCCTGCTTGAATTCCCCTACTGAAAAAGCTTTTTGTTTCTTTACTACATAGGTAGGCTGCAAATTTTCCATACTTTTATGCTCTGCTTCCCTTTTAACTATAAGTTTCAACTTTAAGTTATTTCTTTGCTCCTGTATCTGAGCTCAGGCTGTTAGAAGCAGCCAGCCTATGTCTTGAACACTTTGTTGCTTAGAAATTTCTTTCATCAGGTACCCTAAATTTTCACTCTCAAGTTCCAACTTCAACACATCCTTAGGGCATGAACAGAATGCAGCCAAGCTCTTTTCTAACATATGACATGGGTGAACCTTTGCTCCTGTTCCCAATTAGTTACACATTTCCATTTGAGATCTCATCAGCCTGGCCTTCACTATCCATATCACTATCAGAAATTTTGTCACAATCACTTAACCAATTTCTAAGAGTTCCAAACTTTCCCTCATCTTCCTGCCTTCTTTTGAACTCTCCAAACTCTTCCAACCTCTGCCTATTACCCTGTTCCAAAGCTGCTTCCACATTTTCAGGTATCTTTATAGCAATGATGAACTTCTAGTACCAATTTTCTGTGTGAGGCCATTCTTGTGTTGCTATAAAGAAATATCTGAGACTGGGTAATTTATAAAGAAAAGAGGTTGAATTGACTCATGGTTCTGCAGCCTTTACAGGAACCATGGTGAAGACATCTGCTCAGCTTCTATGAAGGCCCCAAGAAGCTTACAGTCACAGTGAAAAGCAAAAGGGGAGCAGGCACATCACATGGTAAAGAAGGAGCAAGAGAGAGAGTAGGGGAAGAGGTATTGTTACACTTTTAAATGATTAGATCTCATGTGAATGCAGAGCAAGAGTTCATTTGTCACTAAGGAGATGACCCAAACCAATCACTAGGGATCTGTCCCCATGATCCAAACACTTCCCATCAGGCCCCACCTCCAACAATGGGGATTACATCTCAACATGCAGGGACAAATATCCAAACTATATCACTATGTAAAGCAATCTATAGATTAAATATAATCCCTATTAAAATACCAATGACGTTCTTCACAGAAATAGGAAAAAAGTCCTAAACTTCATACAGAACCACAAAAGACTCAGAATAGCCAAAGCTATCCTGAGCAAAAAGAACTAGAGGAATCACTTTACCTGACTTCAAATTATACTACAGAGGTATAATAGCCAAAACAGAATGGTACTAGCATAAAAACAGACACATAGGTCAAGGGAACAGAAGAGAAAACTGAGAAAAGAACTCATACATCTACAGTGAATTCATTTTCAACAAAGGTTTCAAGAACATACACTAGGGAAAGGACAGTCTCTTTAATGAATGGTGTTGAGTAAACTGGATATTCATATGCAGAAGAATGAGATTAGACCCCAATCTCTTGCCATATACAAAAATCAAGTCAAAATGAATAAAGACTTAAACCTATGACTTCAAACTATGAAACTACTAGAAGAAAACATTGGGGAAACTTTCCAGTACACTGGACTGCACAAAATTTCTTATGTGATATTGCATGAACACAGACAACCAAAGCAAAAATGGACAAATGGGATTACATAAAGTTAAAAGCTTCTGCAAAGCAAAGAAAAGTAAAGAGACAACCCACAGAATGGGAGAAAATATTTGCAAAATATCTATACAATAAGGGATTAATAACCAGAATATATAAAATGCTCAAACAACTCTACAGAAAAAAAAGACTAGTAATCTGATTTAAAAATGGACAAAAGATCTGAATAAACATATCTCAAAAGAAGACATACAAATGACAAACAGGTATATGAAAAGGTGCTCAACATCACTGACTATCAGATAAATGCAAATCAAAACTACAATGAAATATCATCTCACCCAAATTAAAATCTCTTACATCCAAAAGACAGACAATAACAAATGCTAGCAAGGATGTCAAGAAAAGGGGATCCTCACCCACTATTGGTGAGAATTCAAATTAGTACAACTATTAGGGAGAAAAATTTGGAGGCTTCTCAAAAAACTAAAAGTAGACCTACTATATGACCCAGCAATCCCACTGCTAGGTATATACCTAAAAGAAAGGAAACCAGTATATAGAAGAGATATCTGCACTCCCATGTTTGTTGCAGCACTATTCACAATAGCCAACATTTGGAAGCATCCTAAGTGTCCATGAAAAGATGAATGGATAAAGAAACATATATGCAATGGAGTATGATTCAGCCTTAAAAAAGAATGAGAGCCTGTCGTTTGCAACAACATGGATGAAAGAAGACGTCATTGCGTTACATGAAATAAGCCAGGCACAGAAATACAAACTTCTTATGTTCTCACTTATCTGTGGGAGCTGAAAATTAAAACAATTGAAGTCATGGTGATAGAAAGTAGAGCAATGGTTGCCCGTGTCTGTGAAGGGTAGTGTTGGGGAAAGCAGGGTTGGTTAATTGGTACAGAAATATAGTTAGATAGAATGAATAAGATCTAGTATTTGACAGCACAAGAGAGTGACTAGAGTCAACAATAATTTGTTGTACGTTTAAAAATAACTAAAAGAGTATAACTGGATTGTTTGTAACACAAAGAAAGGATAAATGTTTGGGGTGACGGATACCCCATTTACCTGATGTGATTATTATGCATTGTATGTCTATATCAAAATATTTTAGGTATCCCATACATATATACACCTGCTATGTACCCACAAAAATAAAAGAATAGAAATAGCAAATGACTTCATTTTTAAAATGAATGCAATATCTAACAGACGAGTGTCGAATTCTTCAATGCAATCAAGTTCACAAATTCACTCACCTAAGCAGCCTGATTGGCCACTAAATAGAAAACAAACAAACAAGAAATCACAAATAGAAGAAGTTGAAAAGGTAGCTAACATGTTCATCCATGTTAAATGCCCCGCTGTAATTAATTTTAAAATTAACCTTCCACATATTCATCAGGCATCAGGCAGGTTTGATTGTCTGAATTTTCCTCTGGAAATTGACTGCAATCTGTGTGTTCAGGCCACTGTAGGCCCACAATCCCAAGAACAGACTCACAGCGTTCTTTGGAATGCTCACACAATGCTCTAGATGAACAAGAAAAACAAAACATTAGAAACAGAATTAGCTCCATCTGAGACAGAGGTTATGAATTTATGTCAAGTTTTAAATTCTGTGTGTGTGGCATGTATAGTGGGTGTGTGGATATAAAAGATGCACATATATATGATAGGTATTTGGGAAACCAAAACAAGTAATATCTCTGTAAAGAGTATACATTCCAGCATCACACTTTCACCAGAAGAAATTTTATTGCAGAAATAGGTCTAAAGATGTTTCCAGGACACAGATTCCCTTCTCCACATTTCCTTTCTCATTCTCTCTTGTGTCTCTGAAGCAGACACATTCTCCAACCTTTTGTTCCAAACAGGGAAGTCTCCAACATCACTTTGGATAGTTTGCCACCAAAGTCATTGAATCTATTCATCAACCTCATCCTCAAAGATCTCCCCCTCTGCAGATCAGCCCTGTGAGCCATCTCATGTGCCACCCTAGCTTGTCTAAGGCATTGCCTCCCTTACTTCAGCTTCCATCAATATTTTTGAAAAACTTAGGACTCCTCCCAAACCCACTTATGTTGAGGTCGAGTCAGTTAAAGTGTTCGTTTTTTCTTTTAAAGAAATGATATACAAACTATTGTATCATGCACTTTCAGGGGTGTTATGTCTTTTGTCCCCAGAATATTTTTAGGTTAAGGTATCAGCGTGCCTCACAGAAGATTTCTTTACTTCTTTTTTTACTTCTTATGGAAAAAATTATGATTTTTGTCTCAATATAGTACTAAGAAATTAGTTACATAGTTTAAAAAAAAAAAATCTAACCAAAGTAAGTTCCCAGGCCAATACTCTCTTAATGGACTCAAATGCAGGCTTACATCTCAAAAGTTTCAAACTTTGTACGTTAATTCAACCAAGTTCTCATTTTTAAGGTAAAATGGGAGACAGGTCTTCCAGAAAGGCCAGCTCCAGTCTTGCCCAAAACTGGTAGAGAAAGCATAACAATCAAATGAGGAAGTTTCAGAGAAAACTCTTTCTAGGTTTCAGTCTGGACAAAGCTCAGCATAACTCAACACTAGGAATTTGGGGTAAAGATAAAGCCATGGTATTCCTATGTTAGATCAGGAAAGATGGAAAGTTCAATAGCTGATAACTGTCTGTTGAACTAACTAGCTTTGTTGCAAATTTATAAAAACTGTATGTAACTCAATTGTGGCTGCTATTTTAAATTAGTCATGTTTATACAGAAGACTGTATAGTGCCTGACTCTACCACTTCCTATTTTTTTCCGTAAAATGGAAATTACAATATGCAGCAGCACAACTCCAGGGGGCGCTGTTCTTATCATAGTCCTTGTAGTGCTCAGCCGTAAGCAGCACCTCTGATGGCACGCACCTCACTCAAAGGGTTATTTTGAGTACACTCGTAACGATCCTCAAGTATTTAGCCCATTGTAAGGACTCGATAATGTTAGATTTTTCAGTCTCATAGCTAAAATATTCAATGTTAAAATTAATAAACAGACCTAGCAAAACCAGACAAAAGCAACTACGTATCACTTTATGAGTTTATTAGCATATTATTCAAAAATTTCTTATAAACAAATATCAAAATATAAAATTCACAGTGATAGACGCTGAAAATGAAAGATGTATGGGTGAACCTGAAAAAAAGAAATAAAGTTATCTAAAAGAAATTTACCAAAATTTTGATTGAACAACACTTCATGATCATGCTTGTCTTAGGCATTTTAATATGGAACTTAAGCCCTGAAATTATAGATTATATCTGGATATAAATTCACATTTACATTTACAGCAGAAAGTGCTGCTTTAGGGAAATTTTTATCTACATATGAAAAGAAAGTCAAATGCCAGAAATTGTTAAGCACTATTAATAGGAAATTATTCACTATCAGTGACCTTGCTTAGCAAAAGTGAAGTAAGATTTAGAAACAGCCTTTTAACATAAAATTGGTAGATGTTTTATTAGAGATACTTTTAAAAGTACTTAGCAGAAATTTTCAGAATTATTTCTACACCAGCTAACATTTACTTTTATTTTCTCTATTGGTATAATTTGTTCAGTCCCCCAAGTGATTTTGAAATTTTATTATTTCCTGTCCTGTCTCTATAGATGCCCTTACTTTGTCATCCATTTGGTATTCAGCATATAATTTATTGTTTTCTCTTCTGTCCACTATATTAATAGTACTGCTTTAAAAAAAAAAAAAAAAAAAAAAAAAAAAAAAAAACTCTGTATGACTTCTGATCCCAACATATGGTTTCTGCAGTTGCTACTCACATTTAGGTCAGCACATTTGTATACCCACCCCTTGAGGGAAAACAGCACTGAAGAGAGTAGTAATTCACTTCTGAGAGTCATCTTGTGTATGCAAACCCTCTAACTACAATGCCTAACACATGGCACAGCAAAGGGACAGACTGCCAAGAAGCTATTGTGTTCCTGTGCTATCATCATAGCTATTGTCCATTCAGGGATCACTACAATGAATCAGAAGCCCTTTACATTCATTTGATCTCAAAACAATACAACCCAACAACCATTACTATCCTTTATTGTACATGTAAAGGAACTGAGGCTGAGAGAGACTCAGGAATCTGTCTAAGGGCTACCCAGAAACTAGAGAAGGGTCAAGAGTTTAACTCAAATATGGACTCTGGAACAATAGTCTTGACACCAGAATATCACTCATATTCAAAGTCCAAGCTGCACTCTTGAAATAGTGCATCTTATTTCATTCAAACAGGCAGAGAAATGTCAGCAATGTCCATCCCTGTCCAATCTGTGAGGCTGGCGCAATGTCTTGTGTCATATCTCTAACAAGTGCTGTCAGAGTGCAGCGTTTTAAATACATCAATGTTGCCAGAAAAAGAGGCAGATATATCCCTTTTCTACTAACATAGTTTTTAAAAAAATACTTTTTAATACAACAGAATGAAATACCTCTGAATTTATTTGACTAAAACTTATAAACTATCATCAAAGGATGTTCATACCTCTCTTGTTTGGTACTTTGTTAATGAATTCTGACTCAAATATTCATTTTACAACTTATACTTCTTTGTCTTACTTGTTAAATATGAGGTATTTGTTAAATGCAGAGCTCCTCAGGGAAATTTACTTTGTCCAAATTCAACTAAGTCTTCACCCCTTGGTTCTCTCTGAGGCAAAATAAGGGACTGGGGGAGATCCCATCATATTACCTGCAAGGGGGGATACGCTGGCCTGTATTCACATCACACTTTGGTACCAAAATGGTGCAAGCAAAGAACATGAGGTATTTATAACAGTTGGTTTGAACAAGTGCAGGGAAAAGAGAAGACTCCCAGCTGATGGATGCTTCCTTTTGAGTCCTGTGGCCAAGGTAATTTGGATAACTTGTACTGTTGTAGGGCAAATTCATGCAGAGTTCCAATGTAATTGGTTCACATTGACCTAACAAAGAAACATACACACAAATATTTTTAAATTGCACATATAAAAACAACTTCTGTAAGTTTTACAAACTTGAAGTCTATTTTATTCTTTCTTTCTTTAGAGTAGCTAAGACTAGAATGCCAGTAGTATACAACGTTTTTTATGGGTATTGAAAATAAGTAAGTTGATTAGTGAAGTGCCCTGGCAACTAAGATTCATTTCTGCACATGTAGTTGCTAACACTGTGACAATATCATGCTTTAGAAAGTCCTTCCTTATTTTTTCCCTTGGCTCATCTTATATAAAGATGACTCTCTTTCATCATTCCTTTTATTGACTCCAATTCATCTTCTTCTTCTGATTTACTCATTACTACTAAAATAGGATAGCCCCATCATGTTCACTGTCACTAAACTAATTAATGAATTTGACTAAATAGGCAATTAGATAACTTCTGTCTATATGTTTTATTGTTGATCCATGTGCTTAAATATAAGGCTACAAGATTTCAGGGCAAGAGGAGGCTCAGATCTGTTGGATACTTCTTGCTAATGAGACAATATCCAAATCCCTTAGCTTGAAATCTGAGGCTATTTTATACTTCAACTCTAGCCTGACTTTTCAGCTTCATTGCCTGTGATTATCCAATCAACAGTATCTCTGCTGTAATAAAATCTATTCCCTTATGACACCAGATATTTTAAGAATCGCATATCTTTATGCACCCTGTTTGCTCCTCTCTTAACTCCTTTTTTATAACATGCTCATAATTATGTCCCCAAAGGTGGTCATGGTTCTAGCTGCCAGGTGCATACAGCACCTGCTGCCTGGATTAACCCTTTCCCATCTTCCCCACCAAGCTAATTCCTCTGTGGTCTGGAAGACTCAGCACAAATACCTCTTCCAGGAAACCTTCCTAGCCAACCACTCTTCCCGTTACTACTTCCAGAATGAGTCTCTTCTGAGTGCAATAGCATCGTAGGCACATGCCCACCATATGCTCATTGCATTCTGCCATATTCTTTATTTACTTACTTGCCTCCCCCACAGAATCCTGAGATTTTTGTGAAATGAGACTTTATCTCTTGATCTCAAAGTCTACACCTAGCACAGTGCCAGAATGAAGGGACGAAAATGCATCACGGACTATCCTAGGCACTGTAACTGTAAGAGTAATGAGAAATATTGTCTCTGCCACTGAGAAACTCCACAATCTCGATAGGAAAAAGGACGCATGTACTGGTAGCTATAGTAGAATGTGAACAGGCTAGGATAGAGTTTGCGTGAACTGAACATTTGTGTATCCCCCATTCATATGCTGAAAATCTAACCTGCAATGTGATAGTATTTGGAGGTGGGGCCTTTGGGAGGTGATGAGGTTTTGATGAGGTCTAGATGAGGGTGGCATTTATATGGGATTAAAGTCCTTATAAGAAGGAGAAGAGACTAAAGCTATCACTCTCAGCCATGTGAGGAAATGCAAGAGGGCAACTGTCTGCAAACCAGGAAGCAGCCTGTTACCAGAGACCAAGTCTGCCAGCATCCTGGTCCTGCACTTCCAGCCTTCAGAACTGTGAGAAATAAATGTTTGCACCCAATCCATGACATTTTATTGTAGCAGCCTGAACATACTAAGACAGACATATTGAACAAAATGGTAGAAGTCCAAAGGGAAAAGGTAGAGCAAGAGTGACCTGGGAAGCCCTCTGATATGGTCTGACTGTGTCCCACCCAAATCTCATCTTGAATTATAGCTCCCATAATCCCCACGTGTTGTGGGAGGCACCCAGTGGGAGATCACTGTATCATGGGGGCAGTTTCCCCCATACTGTTCTCATGGAAGTGAATAAGTCTCACAAAACCTGATGATTTTATAAGCGGTCTCCCCTTTCACTTGGCTCTCAATCTTCTCTTATCTGCCACCATGTGAGACATGGCTTTCACCTTCCACCATGATTGTGAGGCCTCCCTAGCCGTGTGGGACTAAGTCCATTAAACCTCTTTCTTTTGTAAATTGCCCAGTCTTGGGTATGTCTTTATCAGCAGTGTGAAAACAGACTAACACTCCTTCCAAGGATAAATGTGGTTTGTGCAGCTTTGGGAGAATATAGCTGAGAGGCTCCCAGCTCTCTCTCTGTTTGCAGAAGATGTGCCACATTCCCTGAGGGGAGAGGCAAGCAAGTAAGTGTCCTGGTAAAATTCGCCCAGGCAGACCAAAGACCCCATGCCTTATTGAGAGTGATTATTCAAATTAAATTTAATTATTTGACTAAGAAGTGGTATCCGTGCAAATAGATTCGCAATAAGGACTGGGCTGAAATACTAAAACATCTCCAGGACTACTTCTTAATTTAAAGAATCTGAGGGTATCACAGATATTATATTTATAAGGAGGCTGACATTGGCTGGATAAGAAAAAAAGACGGATGAAGTGTAATATGACTCTCAGTTTCCTGAAGTAGACACAACACTGCCAGGTTGGCACAACCTTGAGGATGAGTCAGAGTGGAGAGAAGAGTAGACAGAAGAGGTTTGGGGTTGGTCGGTTCACTTTATCCCTTCCTGTGATTTGTGAGGGAGGGATTGGACATTATGGACTAAATGTTTGTGTTCCCTCAAAATTCATATGTTGAAATCCTAACTTCCAATGTGGTGGTATTAGGAGGTGGAGCCTTTGGGAGGTGAGTCAGTTATAAGTACAGCCCCCAAGAATGGGATTAGTGCCCTTATAAAAGGGACCACAGAGATCTTTCTCACTCTCTTTTCATAGTGTGAGAATACAGTGAAAAGTTGGCCATCTGCAGCCAAGAAGAGGGTCCTCACCAGAACCTGACCATGCTAGCAAACTGATCTCAGACTTCCAGCCTCCAGAACTGTGAGAAATAAATGTCTGTTGTTTATAAGCAATAATGATTTGTTATAGCAGTCTGAACTAAGACAAGAAGTAACGTTTAAATATTTTGTTACAAGATTTTAAAATGCATGTTTTTCATAATGATAAAAACACTACAAAGATGCAGAAAGAAAAAATTCCACATCTTTCCACTCCCCTTTCTGTCACCTTCCCTGCAAGCCAACAGAAGGCTTCCATATCTTTCCCTTGCTCACGTTTATCCATACAACGCCTTTGTGTTTACTTTTGCCAAAGCAGAAGCATACCATTCCTATCACCCTTCAATTTGCTTTTGTTGCTTATTTGTCATGACCATCTTACAAGTCAGCACATGCAGCTCTAACTCTATGCTTTTTTCCTGATATCTTTAATACACTTAAAATTGTATACAGTTGGTACACTTACAGATATTTTTGATGCAGTCCTTTCTTTCCTTGGGCATACCCTCCCTTTCTTTCTTTCTCTACCACCCCATCAAGGTTTAACTTTTTATTAATGTATTTCATTGAAGATGATTAATAGAACACATCACATGAATAATTTTTCTCTTTCTTATATGTGGAGAATGTATCACTTTTGATTTGGGTTAAGATACAACTTTAAGTGTTTAGGAACCAAGGAAGAGGAAAGGATTAAGTAATGATCATACATTATTCTGGAGATCTGTATTGAATGCGGTAAGGTTTATTGGATCTTGAGTTTTATTCCTTCAAAGGCATTCTTCACAGAATGCTAAGCAAGATAAACTCTCAATATACCTGTCAACCCCAAATTCTATGATTTATGATATCAATAACCTTTTTTATCTTAAGCATTAGGCTCACGTTTGAGCCTGATTTACAATCGCCACTAGAGGGAGATCACGTCACAAACGTGAGGATATTTTAAGGCGGCAGAACTGTGTTTCTGATGTAAGTTTGATGTAGTACCCAGTACAGTGTCCTGAACACAGATGAGGTCTAATGAAGATCTGTCAAAAAAAAAAAAAAAAAAAAATCCTGATGGAATCTCAATGATATTCCACCTCTAAAAGTCTGAAACAAGATGCATTCAATTCGACCTAAAGATGGGTTTGTTAACTCAATGGTGTTATATCCTTATGATGTGATACTCTGAAGTTACTAGAAATCATGTATTAAACGATGGTCATTTACATGAAAAATATGACTTTTCTACATCTAGCAGCATATATAATCATGTTCAAAAATTCATCTTTACCTCAAACTCTAAATGCCTCTTTAACATTATTATTTTTAATAGTTTGATATTATTTTAAGGTGAACATCCTCATAACCACCTCCCAGGTCAAGAAACTGAACTCAGGCAGATACCACAGAAACCTTCCATATATCTCGTCTTATCTCAACCGTCTCATTTTCCCACAAAGTAACTAGTGAGTTTTATCGTTATCACTTCCTTGTTCTTCTTTACGTTTTTTTGTTGTTGTTGTTGTTGTTGTTGTTGTTGTTGTTGTTTTGTGTTTTTTTTTTTTTTTTTTTGAGATGGAGTCTCACTGTGTTGTCCAGGCTGGGGTGCAGTGGCACAATCTTGGCTTGCTGTAAGCTCCACCTCCCGGATTCGTGCCATTCTCCCACCTCAGCCTCCCAAGTAGCTGGGACTACAGGTGCCCGCCACCACGCCCGGCTAATTTTTTTGTATTTTTAGTAGAGATGGGGTTTCACCGTGTTAGCCAGGATGGTCTCGATCTCCTGACCTCGTGATCCACCCGCCTCGGCCTCCCAAAGTGCTGAGATTACAGGTGTGAGCCACCGCGCCCGGCCTTCTTTATAATTTTATTACCTAAGTGTGTACCACCCCTGGATATTGTAATTGAGGCTTGCCCATTTTTTGAAATTTGTCCTGTCTTTTAAGTCTCTGATAGTCTTTGGGTTCCTCCTCCATTCCTTTGTTTTCCTTTATAATTTGACTATGGAAGAACCCAGACATTTGACTTGTAAGCTATATACCAACTTCTGAATCTTGCTTATCGCACACTCCTGGTGAAGTTAAACATGTTCCCCATCCTCTCTCTTTCCAAACCTTGGCAGCTGAATCAACAGGAATGGACTGGGCTTCATTCCACTGGCAAGACTAGAGGTGGCTGAGCTGTTCTTTCACCAGAAGCCACATCATTTTGATTTCCCTCTTTTTGTGATGTTAGCAGCTGTAGATGCTTCATGTCTTCACTCATTAATTTAATGTGTTACCAAATGGTAATATTCTATTCAATCCTTTTTTCACTTATTAGAAAATGCACATGGAGATGCTTTTGTAAATACATCATTCCTCTCCTCTACTATTTACTCCTAAGGACAGAAGTCTGTAACCATTATGGTGATTGGCTTCTCTACCACATGACTACACCATTTACTCCTACCAGTTGAAGCTTGCAAAGAGAAAGCAGGAAATTGCTAGATCCTTAGGGAATTATTCAAAAAGCAAACCTGTTCATTTCTTCCTTGGTGTTGAGTAAGGGGGGGAAATGCACGAGTAGGCATAGAACTAAAGGTTGATGAACACTGTGAGAGGCTTGAGAGAGGGCCTGGGACACGACAGCCATGCCCGGATTTCACAGCCATGGTCAGCATGGGCTCAGGGAGGCAAGAGAGACATGCCCATGAGTCACTTTTGCAGGTTCTCCCCATTGTCTCGATTGCATAACGGAGAAATGATGGATTAGTCCCTCCACACCAGAATGAGGGGAATAGCATTCCTTCTCCTATTCTCAAAGGCAAGGACACATCTGTTATTTTGCCTCCCAACATGGCACAGAAATGTTAAAGATGCTGGGTTGTGACTGGACATAGCAACACAGGCTGCTAAAAGCTATTTCTTGAAAAAACTACGTATCTTCAGAAATGCGGTTTTTAGGCTTTTTTAAAAAGCTGTAGGCACTTCTGTGAATTTAAAATAAGCTTCTCCACTGAAAAATGCACATGGGAATACACAAACCTTTTCATATTCTATTTCAGAGTTCTCACATACTCCTGCAGCCCAGTCATAAATAGGCACTAGAGCAATACATTCTCAACATTGGCTATACATTGAAGTCATTTGCAGAATTAAAAAATACTGATGACTGGGTCCCACCCAGTATATCTTTAGGGACCATTAGAAAATCACATAATATTTTATGGGATGGCAATAATCAGAGTCTTCAAGGACAAGAATCCTGGCAACTCCATTGAGAAGCTGTCTCCACCAGACAGAGTATCTACTACATTCTCCAAACTCACGTTTTCCTTTGGCATCAAGCAGACTAAGAAAGTACTGTTCAGTTGTGCCTCAGAAGCTGAGTAATACTAATCTCTGATAGTGGTAAACATCTTCAAGTAATAAACCATATTTTCAAGTGTATGAAGGATTTTCTGAGATGCCACTTGTTTGTCTTTACAGAGACCTAAGTATGCATATATCATCTTGAAGTTCTTTGAAAGATCAGGAATAACATTTTGACTTTCAACTGCAAGTTAGGCACATATGCCATTTTTAATTACACAGGAGTAATGAGAGCGAGTGGCTAGCCTAGTGCCTTTCACTCAGAAGAGAGTGTGTGCAAAACGTTTGCTGAATATGTGTGGAGAGAAGTTGGCAAGAATATACATGGTGAATGAGGAAGCTGGTGAGACAGTGAGGCACTAGGGAAAATGAGTGTATTTAATGAGCTTAAAGAGGACAACAATGTAGAATACATGAGTGGGAAGATGACGATATGTTCTCCCACATTGAAAAGTGACTTCTAGGAAACTAGAAGCTTGTCTCCTTTCTCCACCACTAGAAAGCCTATCACCCATCCCGATGCCTGGAACATCATGTACACACTACAAATATTGGTCAAGTCTATGAGTTAAGAGTTACCCAGTTGCCTTTCCTACAACTTATTCTTTTGACAGGAGACAACATAGTTTTGAATATTTAAAATTTGAAATATTTCAAATATAGAGAAAAAAAGATAACACACACCCAGTTACTTCTTACCCAAATTTGACACAGGCTAACAGTGCCTTTTCTGCATTTTTGAATCTAATAGTAAGTGTCATTCCATGTCAAACAACCCCCAAAACTTTAATAATAAACACATGTCTTTGAGATGACGCTGTCACTATTCAAATTGAAGGAGAAGTAAAGAAATCGCTCTGAAAAAGTTCCACGGCAGATTGAGAGATGAGCAAAATGAAGCAATGGAAACAGTGGCCCAAATAGGTTATGTGTGTGTGTGTGTGTGTGTATACACACACACATATATGCGTATCTATAGGTATGTTCTATTTAAATCAGTTTCTATTTACATCAGTTTAGAGGAAGTAAAATGGCAGCTTGAGTGTGTCGATTTTGAGGTTTGACTAATATCTACTGTTCTCTTACATGGGAAATGGAGGAGGGGTGGGCATGTGCTTCCAGGCAGAGTTATTAAATGCCACAGTCAGTCCTGTCAGCCTGGGTTTTTAATTAGCTGCCTGCCTACATCCCCTTCCCAGACTCCTTTTTTCACTCCCTTGAGACTCCGTAACAGTTACAGAGGTACTCACTATAAGCTCTACAGTGACCCAGAAAGGTCACCAGGTAAAATTAGGACCGCAAAACTGTACCAAATGCAAGGACCGAGCCTTTCAGCATCCCAGCTTCCAAGGGTCTTGGACTGAGAGGACATGTGTTAAGAAGTAATGCCCTAGCTGGGCATGGTGGCTCACTCCTGTAAGGCCAGTAGATCACTTGAGGTCAGGAGTTTGAGACCTGGCTGGCTAACATGTTGAAACCCCATCTCTACCAATAAATAAATAAATAAATAAATTAGCTGGGCATGGTGGTGTGGGCCTCTAATCCCAGCTACTCGGGAGGCTGAGGCAGGAGAATTGTTTGAACCTGGAAGGCGGAGGTTGCAGTGAGCCGACATCGCACCACGGCATTCCAGCCTAGGTGATAGAGCCAGACTCTGTCTCAGGAAAAAAAAAAAAAAAAAAAGAAGGAATACCGTCTTGCCAACTGAAAGCTGACTGACCTGCTTCTTAATTTCTAATCCCAACCTGAAAACGCAGCCAAAAGTCCATTAGCAAATGTAAAAGAATGAGTACAATATGAAAACAGAGCCCAGGAGTCAGAAATCATTACTAGAAATCAGTTGCTGGGGATTTTCTGATTCAGTTTCCCAGGAGAGTCCCTAGGGTGCTCTTTCACTTCCACCCATTCTGTCTTCCCCAAATAACTCCTCCTCCTGAAAGTCATTTTAGAGCCACCTGTTTACACCATTTGGAGCTGTTACACTGTCACCGAAAAAAATTAGCATAATGGTTTCAAAACCATTATAGGTCATCAGAGTTCCTGGAAAAGCAAGAATAAATTTCATTAAAAGAACTGACTGTAATCTGAGCACTTTCGGAGGCCCAGGCAGATGGATCACTGAGGGTGTTGAGTAACTGTAATCCCAGCTACTCTGGAGGCTGAGGCAGAAGAATCACTTGAACCCGGAAGGCGGAGGTTGCAGTGAGCCAAGATGGCACCACCGCACTTTAGCATGGGCGACAGAGTGGGACTGTGTCTCAAATAAAAGGAACAGACTGCCAAAATTGTATGTGGCTATTTCTATGAACTTCATATTTGCTTCTTCGTTACAGTTTCCATTTTTGAAGCTGTGCTGTAGAAAGGAAGAAAGATAGCATCTGCCTACAGATGGAGCCAAGAAAATAATTCACAGAAATAATGCCGAGTTGAAAGTAATGGTAATGATATTAAGCAATGCGAATTTACAGTCGTTCACAGTGACACATTTGTTTCTGATTGAAGTTAATTAAGACCATTTGGTTTCTTTTCTGCTACCACATGCGACATTTTAAAAAGAAAAAGAAAACAGGTACACTTTTTTGGAGGGATTCCAGACTTTGGTATTTGGATGTCAACGCAGAAGAAAACTGTTGAGTGCATCCCCTGACGTGGTGATTGCATTTGTCAGCTGCTGTACTTACTACAGTTATTCAGACTGTTGTTCGGGTCACAGAGAGAGCTACCACTACATGAATCAATGCAGGGAATGTAGAGGCATCTTCGGTCTCCTTCTTGACATGGAGTCTGACCTACAGAGGGAGGAAAAGGCACATTGGCTTTCATCATCTGCAAATTCCTTACCTAAGGATCTAAAGGATCAGGAATGTCTGGTGGAACTGAGGAATAACACAACTTTACTTTCCTTCCAATTTCTCCAAAAGTATTGAACATACGTTGAATAGGTGCTTTCTGGATTCATTTTCCTGGTAACTAAATGCAATCCAGGTGTTCCAAAATAGGAATGAAGAAATAAGAGACAAATTACACTACAAACAGGTTGTTGCATTTAATGGAAAAAAAAATAGTGCTTTCGTTTTACATGGGTGTCAACACTTGATTACAAAATAAAATTCAAGAGATTTGAGGGAGAGAGAATGTTATAAAAATCTTGAAATTCTGAATATTAATTGACATTTGTTTAAGACTCGTTTGCTCCCAATTCTAGTCTCCCTCTAAGTAAAATGCTTTCTCTAGTAGTAAGTAGGGCATCAACACCAATACAATAAGGATACTTTATCATAATACAAGTGTTATGCAGCTGTTACCCATATTTTCAATATGTCCTTGGAAAGTGTCATCAGCCTAGCTGTGATGACTTGAGAACTGAGTTTCTTTTTTCTAAGTGAATGACAGCAGTAATATCAATGTTTGCCCTAATGATTTTTCCTTAAGGTAGGTAGAGAGGAAACTGCTTTTCCCATTGATTTCCTGGTCATTTGTAGATTAAATGGGGAAGGTAATAAATTATTATCCATTCTGTCTCTCCCCCATTATGATCAATTACCTTCAGGCATGTCATCTGGAATCTAGACAACCTTGCAAGGCACTTTTAAGTATAAATAATAGTATATGTGTATATATCATCATTCTTATCTATAATTCTAAGACAATGTTTATTATACTGGAATATTTATCCTTTCCAGTACCACTAGTATGCAAAATAGTATACCACAGCCTTGCAGAAAAGAGATGTCCCTCTTGTTTTAATGTCATCGGGGTCAAAATTTTTTCTCAAAGCAAACCAAACAATTTCTGTAAATTTAAGCTCTTAAGGAGACTTTATTGACATCATGCTTCATTATTTTGGCAAATATTAAGTGCCTGCCATGTGACAATCTATGTGACAAGCTAGGCACTAAGCATTAAAAGACAAAATGGCATGATATCTCCTTGGAAGTGACTTGTACTCTGATAAGAGGTATGATCCTGAACAAAACCTTCTGATTCTGTGTGATCACTGCATTACGGAAGACATATTTATTTTTATTTATTTATTTTTTTCATAGAGATGGGGGTCTCGTTATATTGCCCAGGCTAGCCTCAAACTCCTGGTCTCAAGTAATTCTCCTGCCTCGGCCACCCAAAGTGCCGGGATTATAGGCATGTGCTACCACGCCCAGCTAAAATACGTTTAAAGAGCAATAGAAGTCAATGAGACCAGTATGGGGAAGTTTCTCAAAGGACTTTTCCAAGTCATGATAAGAGGAAAGGATGGGTTTCCCAAGCCGAGAAACAGCATATGCAAAAGGCCTAGAATAGGGAGGTGCACAAGTCAAAGTAACTGGAGCTTCAACCACTGAGAAAGGGGGTGAGAGAGATGAGAAAGGTAGGCAGGGACAGAGCCTGAAGAGTTTCAAAGGCCTAACTCTTCAGCAGGACCCAAAGTCTCAGGAGAAGTAGCCCCTGCTTCCCTTCCCAGCCCTGTCTAGCAGAACAAGCCTGCAACCCGTGCTGACAATTACATAGTATTTAGTACCAGGCCCCCTTTCGTTCTCAGCTCTCTAATCACAATGGTCTGCCTTCTCTCATGGTCCTCCTACACATGCCTTGCACCTTCCCACCTCAGGAATTTTGGTCAACCGGTGCCTTGTGTCTCAGTTGCTTTTTCAAGCCCCATTCCTCTTGGTTAACCCCACTCATCTTTCAGGTCTGAGCTCCCGAATCTCTTCCTCAGTGAATTTTTGTCTGAGGTGCTTTACCAGGGCATGCACACTATTAATGGCATCGAAGCACCCTGAATTTCCCTTCTTAGCCTCTGTTGCTGCATGGCTAGACACTGACTTGCATAATAATTCGTAGCATGCCTATGTTCCCCAGGAGTCTGCAAGCCCCATCAGCTGTTTTGCTTGCCACTGAATTCCCAGGGGATGGCCACATATAAACACCACAATATACATTTTTTAAGTTGAATTCATTAAACAATATAAAGATACTAAAATTTTACTTTTAAATCTATTTTATCATATGACTTTCTTACATCTCACACATGTAAGGAAATAATCTACAAAGTCTGCAATTTCATCATGAAAAATCCAAAATTATTTCAGAGTTGAATTATACAGAAAGGAAGAGGAGTTTGATGCAAAGGAAAGTGCTCAGTTGATACGCACACAATAAATTATGTTTAATAAAGGATTTCCTTCTGAATTTAAAAACTGGTAAAACAAAGCACTCTTTATATATTATTTTTATGTAATAAGTCTGTGATTGAAAAGCTCTCCCTTTAGATCTTGGGCACTTTTCCATTGAAGTTATTCTAATGATCAATATGCATGATGACAAAACTAATTTACCTATAGGTGACCAGTCTCAATGGCTGATTATGAATATACACAGCACAAGATATGCTTAAATGTAATAGCCATGTAATAAAAGCTCACATATATTGAGTTTTCACCATGTGCCACCATTATGAAGTAGTTATCACTATTCTGAGTGTACAGACACACAAACCGAGACCTATACGAGTTGTAAGTATCTTGCCAAAAATCACCATAGTAGACCGAGGCTTGATCCCGGGTATCAGGGCTGCAACAACCATATACTTAACAACTAGGCTGTGCCTGTGTAGTATACACAAATGTGATTTTTGAGTCTAGGGATATTCTTACCCAGCCCCTACTGAGAAGCTTCCACACATATTAGAGCTTAAAACAATCTGTGTAGAACTTTCTTTTCTGACAGACATAAATTACATTTAAAAAACAATTTATTGGACCTACTTTTTCTTTTTGAGATTCACACACAGATATCAAATCCTTTTAAGTGTATTGCTTGGTAATAAGAGGCATTAAACTGCTTCTCTGAACATGATTATTTTAGGAAGCCATTGCATTTCCTTTCAGAAGCCAATTTCTTCTCACCGGAATCTAATCTGATTTAATTGGATGCTATACACTAAACTTCTCTCTTTATCACGGCTTTTCCCATAGAACAGTTAAGTGAATTTGACCATGCTGTTCAGGTGTCTCAAATGAGGAATGATTTTCAGTGTAAGTTGCTTGAGAATTATGTTTAGCAAGAAAGCGTTTCCTGGCTGACTAGGCTGTGAGGACCACTGTGTTAGGCAATCTGGGATTATTTACATGGGAATCCTACTTAAGCAACTTCAAATATTTTTCTCTGTTCCCAAGCAGAGGACCACCAGTAAAAGAATGTTCTGGAGTGGTGGGACACACTTACTGCCACTGCAGTTCTCCTCATCACTCCCGTCCTTGCAGTCCTCGTCTCCATCACATTGAAACGTGCTGGGGATACATTGTCCATTTCTGCATTCCACTAGACCCTGGCTGTGACAGGCTAGGAAGGGTCAGAACAATATTCACTTTATTTATTAATTCTTCTCTCTCAATCTGCACATCAAATAAACAATAGCCATTTATCAGGCATCGCTAAGAAACAGGGTGTTCTGCATACACAAATGAACATACCATTGATTTTATTTCCAGAATTTTTCCTGCCTCATTGAACAGCACTTACCAAAAATTAACTTTTTCTTGAGAACTACGTGATTGTTTTCAGTGATGGAAGTATCATGATCCACTTACTAATAAAAACAACAATTTGTAAAGGGTTCATTATATGGCAAGAGCTGTCCTAACTGCACTGTGTATATAATCTCAAATTCTCACATAAATCTTGTAAAGTAGATATTATCATCTTCGTTTTACAGATGAGAAACTAAAGTTTAACAGAGCATAGTACTTGCTCAAAGTCCCATGACTAAGGGCTACAGCCAGAATGTGAAGGCAAGCTTTTTGGACTCCCAGCCCAAATATTTCATTATTTATCTACTTAATCTCATAAGCCAACAAAATAGTATATGGGAAAGAACTCGCATAGTAACTAACACCTGATAAACACTTCAACACTTGTTTATGACAATTGATATTTGAAAGGGATGGCCTAATATCCATTAACCTTCCAATTCCTATGGGTTTTCTGAAGTCTATACCTATTGTCTTTTAGAGTATTGGAAACCTATGGATCATGTGACCTTAGCCTTCACTGAATTACTAATATTATGACCTCTCTGTTCTTGAGTCAAGGCTCCACACCAGAAGTGTTCTATCTGAGCACCACGTCCTTGCTTCTCCAAGATCGAGTGAGATACAGTCCACTCTGTTCCACTATGTCCACTAAGCTAGGACTCGGAGGACATTCCACTTCAAATCCATTTCAGGGAAGAGGAGAGCTACACATTGTGACTTTTTATATGACTTTTCTTATGTCAAAATAAAAAATATGTAATCCACATTTCTATTTTTGCCTCAAATTATAAGCCAATTAAATATTCAATCTTATATATAAAATCAACTTTCTTAACTTTTACTAGACACAAAAAGATGAAATGAAAAGTATAATTAATTCAAACATGCAAAAGAACATATCACATTAACTCTTTCAGGTCAACTGCATTCTCTCTTAATACCTGACAGCTTCTATTCAATCATGTATATTATTCTCTAATGGGTATAGTATATTTTCTAGGGGGAAAAAGTGTTAATAACCATACTTGTTATTAGTTTGAAGTATAACAACTGTCTGAAGATTTTCATTCACTAAGAAACACAACAGTCTATAAATTTATATTATTACTACGTTCTTTCTCTCTCTCATTTTTTTTTTTTTTTTTTTTTTTTTTTAAGATGGAGTTTCACTCTGTCACCCAGGCTGGAGGGCAATGGCTTGATCTTGGCTCACTAGAATCTACACCTCCCTGGTTCAAGCGATTCTCCTGCCTCAGCCTCCCAAGGCAGAGATTCACCCACCTCTGCCTCCCAAAGTGCTGAGACTACAAGCGTGAGCCACCATGCCCGGCCTATTATGCTCTCTCTGTGTATCATCATATGAACATTAAAGGCTCTCTTCTCTCTGATGATTCTTTCCATGTTCTTCCACAAAAGGCCCCTGAGAACATGTTAGGGCACTCCTGCAGGGAAGCTTAACTACTCATATATTGTGTGCAGAAGAAAGGTCCCCCATTCTGTGGGCAGAGCATCACCTTTGATAAAGTCACAGAGGCATAAAAGAGACATACGGAGCAATGAGAGAGAAAACAGACACCCACTTGGCTAGATCAACCAAATGAAGCTTGGAGTTTTGTGGGGAGAGGTGTGGAAGTCAGATACACTCCATTGCTATTGTCATCCCACCACTCAGTGATCTTTACGGGCAAAACCAAAGTATAAGAATCTTTCCCTTGGAATGCTGTGTATATAGTGAGTCTTAAGTACAGTCCTCAACCTTGAGTACAGCCTAAAGAACCAGAAATGGAAAAATAAGCAAAACAAACGTCATCAGAGCACTCACAGCAGTTGACCTCGTCGGACTTATCCACACAGTCGTGGTCACCATCACACACCCACTCCATGGCAATGCAACGCCCGTCCCCGCAGCGATGCTCTGTTGTGGGATTGCAATCTGGAGAAATGAAAACTCACGAGGATGCAGAGAACCAGCGTGACAAACAGGCAGGATTGTATGGCTCCCGGTTCCCATTGAAGAGAGTCTGTTCCAATGGCTCCAATACCTTCAATAACATTTTTACAATAGGTCTGGCCCAATTAAAATTCCACACCCTCCCCATGCATATGCCCCACTGACCACCATCACCGTGGGATAAGATGGGTCTTCTTTTCAGATGAGTAACACTACTCTAGCTGTCCCAGGACCCATAGTTTGTTCTTATTGCTGTTGGCTTTTGTTTTCTTTAGTTGTCATTTTCTTTCCTTATGAAAAATTCATTATTTCTACCCTGGTTCAAAAAGCAGAACTGTGATTTGTGTTTCACAATGCAGTTAGTGGATTTCATGTATATGTAACAGCTCTCTCACGTTTCTAGGAATTATAACTTACCTGTCTGGTAAATTGGGAAGGCAGGTATCTCCTTGTCATCTCTCCTGATGCTAAGCTTAAGTTTTTAATTGATTATCTTTTTTTTGAGACAGGGTCTCTCTCTGTCTCCCAGGCTGGAATGCAGTGGTATGATCATAGCTCACTGCAGCCTCGACCTCCTAGGATCAGGTGATCCTCCCATCCCAGCCTCCCATGTAATTGGGACTACAAGGACATGCCAGCATGCCTGGCCTTATATTCAAAGGAAATGCTAAGTAAGCCATGCAAAATATTTATGTTATATTCATGATTCTTTTTAGCCTGGACTTCAACTTTATATATTAGTGAAAAAGAACTAAGTGGTAAGTTCCTTCTCGCAAAGGGCAGAATCCATAAGATGCTTTGCCATGAGACGTGGTATACCCCGAATATAAGCAGAGTTTTAGAAGATGTATGTGGATTCATGAATAATAGATTCCATGAGAAAGTATGATAAGTCTAGTAACAGTGCCATGGTCATAGACAGACTTCTGGAGTGACCATGGATCTTAAAGGATATTTTGGATCAATAGAGGAAAGTATAGGGAGGACATAAGTTTGAGAAAAGAAGAAAAGCACAAGAGGTGCTTGGGCAGGAACCAGAAGAGCACAGGGAGCCAAGGCAGAGGCCGGTCTGAAGGAAAGTGATTATTATTGCTGTTAGATGGAGACAACTGGCATCTGAACACACAAACTTCACGACAACCTGCTATTTTCAGAGGAATTATGTTGCCTGTTAAGACCATTTTTTTCTCACACGCTACCTGCACACTGGCCCTCTCCACTAACCTATCCAACTACCAAACGACACTCACTCATTTTCAATCCCCTGCATTTTCCTAATTATCTCACTGGTAAAGGGAAGGGTTGAATCTGATGATCTCTAAGGCCTCCTGCAAGTGTAATTTCTGTGATCTATATAATTACAATTTCCTCTCATCCTTTGTCTAAGACTAGTTAGTCCCAGGATATATCCCACATCTGAATGTAAATTAGTACAGTCATTATGGAAAACAGTATGGAGGTTCTCGAGAAAACTACAAATAGAACTTCCATACGACTCAACAATCCCACTCCTGGGCGTATATCCAAAGGAAAGGAAATCAGTATATCAAACAGACACCTGCAACCCCATGTTCTTTGCAGCACTACTCACAATAACCATGATATGGAATCAATTTGTGCCATCATCAAAAAAATGAGTGGAGAAGAAAATGTGGTACATCTACACAATGGAATACTATTCAGCCATGGCAAAAGAATAAAATCCTGTTATTTGTAGCAACATGGATGAGCCTGGAGACATGATGTTAAGTGAAATAAGTCAGGCATAGAAACAGAAATACTGCGTGCCCTCACTCATATGCAGAGTTGATCTCATAGAAATAGAGAGTAGAACAGTGGTTACTAGAGGCCATAAGGGTATGGAGGAGGAGGGGGTAAAGAGAGATTGCTGCCAGGTGCGGTGGCTCATGCCTGTAATCCCAGCACTTTGGGAGGCCAAGGCAGGCGAATCACGAGCTCAGGAGTTACAGACCAGCCTGACCAACATGATGAAACCCAGTCTCTACTAAAAATACAAAAATCAGCCTGGTGTGGTGGCACGCACATGTAGTCCCAGCTACTCAGGAGGCTGAGGCAGCAGAATCACTTGAACCCAGGAGGCGGAGGTTGCAGTGAGCTGAGATAGCACCACTGCACTCCAGCCTGAGTGGTGGAGCGAGACTCCATCGCAAAAAGAGAGAGATTGCTTAACTGACACAAAATTACAGCTAGATAGGAGGAACAGGTTGTAGGTTTTTATAGCACTGGATGGTGACTATAGTTAATGATAATTTATTGCATATTTTCAAATAGCTAAATGAGAAGATTTTGAATGTTCCTAATACAAAGAAATGATAAATGTTTGAGGTGATGGATATGCTAATTACCCTGATTTGATCATTGCATATTGTATACATGTATTAAAATATCATGCTGTATTCAATAAATACGTACAACTATTATTAGTCAAAATAAAATAAAAATAAAATATTGTCAGAAAAAAACAATAATCCACATCTATCTAGTCACACAGGAATGGTTTGTACACACACATTTTAAAATATTTTTACAGATAACAGCAAGTGGCAGCGAGATGGTGCCCCTAGAAACCACCAGGGTTCCCAGCATCGGGTTATTCCTAACAGTCATGATTCTAATGCCTTCCTCTGACCACATCCCTGACCCTTTCCAAACATTCATTTTGATGTTTTCTAATGCTGGACATTGTCTCATATCATTTGTCCAGGGTGTATCCTCATCCCTGTTTGCCCTTTTGTTCATGTTGCAAAGTTCCTACGTCACTCAATAATATACTACCTAAAAATTCTGAACCTAGTCACAAAGCCAAAAAGGTAAATGAGCAAGAGGAATTTTGCTGATTTTAATTCATGAGATGGCATTTAGAATTGAACATGACTCTTTAAAAAGTGAGTTTATTCTTTAAAAGATAAGATCAGCATGTGTACACAAAACAAATGCATCATCCTAACCCTGGGTAGCTGCTGCACAGGTGGTCCTTGTACTATTTGGGGATTAAATAGAGGAGGGGACTTCAGTCACATGTACTAAGGGAATCAGGCACAGACAATATATCTGCCCTTGAAGTTTGCTCAAAAGGCCAAAATCTAACATAAGCCACTGGCTCTAACCAGAGGAGAAACAGAACACATTTGAGGAGAGGAAAAAAACTATTAATGCGTTAACAACCTTTACCAGTCTTCCCATCCCACTTCTTAAACATTTTCTTAATATGATTATTTATGTATTATATTTACATGTAAGACATTACTGAGGACAGTGATTGAACAAACTTCTTCCTTCTAAAACACAATAAAACAATCATTTTGTAATTTAAACTGCTAATCATATTAACACATAATGAACTATAAGTTTTTGGTTATAAATTTCTGTGATTTTTAAATTAAAACCTTTGGGGAAACAATGCTACTTACCACAGTTTTGCTCATCGCTCAAATCCCCACAGTCATCATATCCATCACACACAAGGCTGTAATTAAGGCACTTGCCTGTGTGACAGTGAAACAGATTCTCACTGCAGTCTGCAAATAAAAGAAGCCACCAATGTGTCATCAGAGCCATATAGAATGCTATAGTAGTACAATATTTAACAAAAGTCAGTCATGGAAGGGACACCCTAATGGTAACCTGGCCCATACCTATTGTTCTATAGGTGAGAAGGTGGCACACAGAGATACAACAATCTGTTCAAGGCCATTTAAACAAGTGGCTCCCAAGCCAAGTGATTTTATCACTTTCTGATGTGTTTCTCTGACTTCCATTTTATGTCACCTGAATGATCCTTAATTGTTAAAGATGAGAAAAGGCATTCTCAATTCACCATCATTCCTAATGAAGTTCCTGTTCATGCAGAATAGACTTTAGTAACTCTTATGTTTTCTTTAGAGTTGAAAGTCTAGGTTTGTCAGTAGTAAGCATAAACATAACAAATTAAATAAGTCATTTAGATTATAGAGTTGTTATTTTCTTTCACATAAACATTACTGCTTAAGCCTATTGAGTGTTTCATAGTGTAATCCTCAAATAAGCAAGTACTGTCCAAAGACTACAGTGGCAAGATGAGAAGCGCTATGTAATCTCAGGACGCTCATAGTTTAGTGTTGAAATAAACAACGTTCAGGGGAAATCGTTTCTTGATTTTAATAAGAAAACAGTCTTGTCCTTCAGTAAACCAGAACTCCTATCCTGGTTCTGCCATCTACTAGCTGTGGGACTTTTAATGTGTTATTGTTAGTTCAAGTCTAGGAGTCTGTGAACTGATCTATGAAACTGGGACAAAATCAGCCACTTAATAGGGTTTGAAAGAGGAGAGTTTAATGAAATAGTATGCGTAAGGCAATTCGATGGAAAGAGAATGTTCTTTTCAACAAATGATATTGGGACAATACTAGAAAAATATTTACAAATTATATATATATATATATATGATAAAGAAATTTGGATATCCGAAGTCTCTGAAGAACTCTTACATTCAATAATAAGATGAAAAAGAATTCAATTACAAATGGTCAAAAGACTTGAATAGAAAGTCTTCATGAAAGACATAAAAACACATGAAAAGGTGCTCAACATTATTAGTCATTAAGCAAAGGCAGCGGGGGGTGAGAGGGCAGGGCAAAACAAAAGAAAAAAATAAGCTAAGGCAAATTAAAACTACAAGAAGATATAACTACACATCCCTTAAAATGGCTACAATGGAAAAGATGGATAATAGCAAGTATTGGCAAGGATTTTGAGAAAATGAATCTCATGGATCTCTGGTGAGACTATAAAATAATAATGCCACCTTGGAAAACTGGCAGTTTCTAATGAAGGTAACTGC
This sequence comes from Piliocolobus tephrosceles, assembly GCF_002776525.5. Lineage (NCBI taxonomy): Eukaryota > Metazoa > Chordata > Mammalia > Primates > Cercopithecidae > Piliocolobus > Piliocolobus tephrosceles. The sequence continues at coordinate 138,320,021 of NC_045436.1, read as the reverse complement.
AACCTTACCATACAATTAATTTGTGAATTCCACTCTTAGAAATCTACCCAAGATAAATTAAACATATATCCACACAAAGATTTATATATAGATGTTCATAGCAGCATTATTCATAAGCCAAAAACTGGAAAAAAATCCAAGTACTCTCTAACTGGAATGGACAAACAAAATGTAATATGCAGTAAAATACTACTCGGTGATTAAAAGGATGAAACTACCAATATATGTGACAGTGTGGATGAACCCCAAAAAGTTATGCTATGTGAAAGAAATCAGATACAAAAATTACATATTATATGACTCGTTTATGGAATTCCCAGAAAAAAACAAACTTATATAAACAGAAGTCTGAGAAGTAGTTACAGTAGCTGAGGGATTAGACTTGATTCCACTACAAATGTGTGGGAGAGAAATTTTGTAAGAGATGCAAACATTCTAGAACTTTATTGTCAGGTTGGTCGCATAACTCTATAAGTTTACAAAAATCAACAGATGAAATTTATGGGATGTAAATTATACCTCAGTAAAGCTGTGAAAATGTTTAAAATCAATATATGTAAAGAAATCTGCATTTCACAGAAACTAGATTTCTTAAATATATTTTTATTTCCCTTATTTAAAGTAAATTAAGTACAAAACAGCTTGCTTAATGCTGGAGAAGGAATACAGAAAATGGGCAGAATTTCAGCAGAGTGGATGTAATGAAAAGTTTAGCATACTTCAAGCAGAGGAAATAGCAAAAACAAAGGAAAGAGGCAAAAGAAAAATAGAGCACATTTGAAGATCAGTCTACTTGGCTGATGAAGGCTAGAAATCAAGTAGTCAATGGTTCAGTCTCCTGAATTCCAGCTGATTGTTTCTCCTCAAGCAGAAGCCTGTATCTCATACAACCAGTAGCAGCCACCACTTTACTGTAAACATCTCACACTAGATGACGATTCATTATCCAAAGCCTTTGGCATTGATCAGTTAAAACATTAGGTATGCCAAAATATGACACTTACATATACATGAATCATAAATTTCTGTTTCAAAAAGGCACTCCTCTAAAAAAAAAAAACTTCTTAAAGTTTTCAGAATCACACCATTTTAGGAATGGAATGGGCCTTAGAAATCACCTGTTCAGTGTCTTCATTTGGAAGGTGTGTATGTGCACAGACACACACACGCATATATACATATAAGTCCACACTTATACGCATACAGAACTTTGTAAGTACTTTTTATTTTTCACTTCCCCCAGCCTGAATAATTTTCAAATAAGGACAGCCACCATAAGGGAAAATATAAGAACTAAGAAGTCCTAGCTATCACTTTGACAATGGTATTTTATCCCATTCAGCAGAGGGCGCAATTTCCCCACCCTGCACCCCGCTGCTGAATGAGGCTACCACACACCGTGACAGCTGAGTGGAAAGGTTATGACATTGGTTCTCCTACCCACAGGACAGATCTGGGGAATCTGTGCATCAAGATATATATGCTACCTTGTGAAATTCTAAAAGATCTTTTTTATTTTTATTTTTTTGTCTTAATCTAAATTACCCTTGTGGGAAGTTTTGAGTCAACATGCTAGAATCAGCAATAGCCAGGGAAATAAGGCTTCTCAACTTGACCATCAGTGCAAAGTACATGCATGCATTCGCCCAGAGGATGGGGAACAGTGTTTCAGCACATTTTAAACCCTACAAGTTAATTTGTTTGTAAGCAGTACACTCACTTTTTCTGATGGTAGGACTACTGGGGAATGAAATACCCCTTTCAGAATCTGATTAACCTAAGAACACATCAAAAATTTCCAAAAGTTTCTTTGTCTTCTATGAGACCCATTCTAGGACCCTTGGTAATTCATACTAAAACACTGCATTGGAGATATTTTAAAAATTGATGTCCTTGTAGTGGGATGGCTGGGTCATATGGTACATCTAGTTCTAGATCCTTGAGGAATTGCCATACTGTTTTCCATAATGGTTGAACTAGTTTACAATCCCACCAACAGTGTAAAAGTGTTCCTATTTCTCCACATCCTCTCCAACACCTGTTGTTTCCTGATTTTTTAATGATTGCCATTCTAACTGGTGTGAGATGGTATCTCATTGTGGTTTTGATTTGCATTTCTCTGATGGCCACTGATGATGAGCATTTTTTCATGTGTCTGTTGGCTGTATGAATGTCTTCTTTTGAGAAATGTCTGTTCATATCCTTTCCCCACTTTTGGATGGGGTTGTTTGTTTTTTTCTTGTATATTTGTTTGAGTTCTTTGTAGATTCTGGAAATTAACCCTTTGTCAGATGAGTAGATTGCCAAAATTTTCTCCCATTCTGTAGGTTGCCTGTTCACTCTGATGGTAGTTATACCCAAAGGATTATAAATTATGCTACTACAAAGACACATGCACACGTATGTTTATTGCGGCACTATTCACAATAGCAAAGACTTGGAATCAACCCAAATGTCCATCAGTGACAGACTGGATTGAGAAAATGTGGCACATATACACCATGGAATACTATGCAGCCATAAAAAACGATGAGTTTGCGTCCTTTGTAGGGACATGGATGCAGCTGGAAACCATCATTCTTAGCAAACTATCACAAGAAGAGAAAACCAAACACCGCATGTTCTCACTCATAGGTGGGAACTGAACAATGAGCTCGCTTGGACTCGGGAAGGGGAACATCACACAATGGGGCCTATCATGGGGAGAGGGGAGGGGGGAGGGATTGCACTGGGGAGTTATACCTGATATAAATCATGAATTGATGGGTGCTGACGAGGTGATGGGTGCAGCACACCAACATGGCACATATATACATATGTAACAAACCTGCACGTTATGCACATGTACCCTAGAACTTAAAGTATAATAAAAAAAATTGATGTCCTTATTTATTAAATTACTTCATAAATGGAGAAGACTCAGGCATTCTTTAAAATCCTCATTGTTCTCCCTGGTGCGGATTCAACTTTCTACTGTTATAACTTGCTTGGTTAGAAACCATTTTTAGAAGTGAGATACAAAATGAGCTCCATTTGGAAAACAATCTGTAATCTGTTACTTCCCTAAGGTCTGTGTGATTAGTAAACATGCAAAACCTTAACCAGAGGCACTCCAAAGCCAGAAATACATAGCAAATAGCAAAGATCACAGTGTCTCCTTTTATTGAAATAAATGTTTATTTGACCTGGAAAGAGGTGTTGTCAGCACAACTTGGGGCCAGCAAATCAAAATTTGCAAAAGTGCTTGCTGTGATTTTCTTGCTCAATAACAAGCATAATTTTGCATGACCTAAGGTAGATGTTTTTCTAGATACAGCTTTTTTTTTTTTTTCTTAAGGAGAGCTTGATACAAAATGTTTCTTCTGAAATTCATGCATGTTAATATTGACTTCAGTTTGACGTCTTATATGGCACACTATTAATTCTTGTCTCTCAAAATTATCATTAAATTAAAGCAGAAAACTAACACACAGAAAGCCTTTTTCTCAAGGGCTTCTTTCAACTATACGGTCTCTATGACTATAAACATGAATGTGTTGCCTCAACTCAAGATGCAAGTACGGATGCTCAGTTTCCACCCACAGAAGATTAAATATGGAAAGGACCAGAGGTTATTTCATCCAACCCTCTCATTCTGAAATGACCAGAGGAGTTACATGGTCTGTCCACTGTTGCTCAGCTCATTTACAGCAGAACCATGAGAAGAACCAGGCTTCTTGACTCTCTGAGTTCTTTCTACTACTGGCTTCCAGCTCTAGAAAAGGGTTTCTCCACGGCAGTATCACTGACATTTTGGACTGGGTAATTCTTTGTTGTTGGGGGCTGCCCTGTGCAGTGCAGTTTGTTTAGCAGCATCTCTGGCCTCTACCCACTAGATTCCAGTAGCACCTCCCTCCACTCCCACAGTTGTGACAATAAAAAGAAGTCTCCATGCATTGTAAAATGTCACCTAGAGAGTTGAAAATCATGTTGCACAATATACAAACATCACCTGAGTGCAAGACCTCGCTTTAATCCCATCTTTTCCTTCAGCTCTCTATGCAATCCAGCTTCTAGTAATCCTACTCTTTTTACTAGAAGGGCTCCCTGCTGCAACCTTTTTTTGTTTGCTTGTTTACATCAATTTTTTTGACTTTGTGATATTGCCTGTGTTATATTGTTTTAAAATACCATATTTAGGCTGGGCACAGTGGCTCACGCCAGTAATCCTAGCACTTTGGGAGGCCAAGGTGGGCCAATCACTTTGAGCTCAGGAGTTTGCAACCAGCCTGGGCAACATGGCAAAACCTTGTTTCTATGAAAAATACAAAAATTAGGCCTGGCGTGGTGGCTCACGCCTGTAGTTCCAGTTACTCAGAAGGCTGAGGCTGGAGAATTGCTTGAGCTTGAGTAGTGGAGGCTGCAGAGCACCGAGATCACACCTCTGCACCCCAGCCTGGGCAACAGAGCGAGACTCCATCTCAAAAAAAATTTTTTTAAAGCATATTTAATAGTTTCTATGTGTATATGTTAGTTCCCTGATTAGACTAAAAGCCTCATAAAGAAAGAAACCATGTCTTAACAGTATCTTTATATTTACTAGGTAGCTAAAACATGATTCACACATAGGAGGAATTAAAGAATATTCAATAGTTTGATTGATTCAGTATAATCAGATTGCCACTATACAAAAAGTAAAATTTCCAAACATTTAATACTTCTTCCATTAGCATAGAGTGAGATTTTTTTATAATTTTGATAAAACTATTTCTAGCATTTACTTGCAGCTACATCTTAGTAGAAAGATTATTATAGATACAGTCATTTTGATGATTCAAACATCATTTGGAATATCAGTTTTTATGCTATGCTGTTTATGCTGCCTCCATTCTAAAATAGCTTCACGTGGTGCTGCTTTTAAAATTGTTGTGCATATTTTAGTGTTTCTGTCTCCCTTACATGTATCGGCTGACATCCTCAGCAGTCCCCATGACTTCCAGTGGTCATTCTCTGCACCTAGTAATAAGAGGTGCTGGGTGGGAGTGGAGGAACAATAAGATAACAACAGTGACAACAACAGTCATGACCACAAATCCTAGTGCTCTTTGAGACTTACTGCATGCAAGACATTGGTCTATATGCTTTATATTCAGTGAATCATTATTCTGAACAATTTGAGAGATATTCACTATTTATTGTTTCCACTGGACTACAGAAGAAACTGAGGCACAGAGAGGTTGAGTAACTTGCCTAAGTTATCAGAGGCAGGAAAATGGTAAGCTCGCAACCTAAGCAGCCTGACTCAAGAATTTACAGTAGTCATTACTACCCCGTATTACACTCAGTGTATAATTAGATAACCACCATCCTCAAAAATAAGCCAATCAATTTTACGCAAAATTCACAGAAAATGATTTTCAAAAATATTTGATGGTCGTTTTTACATGTCATAAAGTGTGTGAACTTTGTGGCAGCTGTTTCACTGTGACAACGTTTTCCTTGAGTTTCCAATTTAAAATTAAGAAGTAGTCATCTACTAAGAACTTGCTATGTCCCAGGCACTATTCTAGGAGCTGGTTATAGACTCAAAAGATTATAGAATCTTAACAACAAAAGAGACACCAATCACCTTCTGGCCCAGTGCTTCCAAGTCTGGCCGTCTGTTAGAATTACCTGGAGAGCGTTACAAAAGTACTGCTGCCTGGTCCCCACTGCAGACAAACTGAATCAAAATCTCTGCAGGTGGGGCTTCCTGGGGAGACCAGCATGCAGCCATCCATGATGATACCAAAAGCCAGGTTTACAGAAATGGCCTGCCTAAAGCCGCAGAGATAGACATTCCTGATTTTTGAAAACTTTTCTACTACACCATTAAAATTGTTTCAGTGTTCGGAAATCTTTTCATTCAACAAATACTTAAGAAGAGATTGACAAGACAAAACCAGTTAGGGGAGAAAGTCATTAAGTAGCCACAGATACCTGGAGTGCTCTTTAATAAATGATTACCTCTGAAAGCTGTAATACATCAAAATCAGTTAAAACATTTTCCTGCAATATAAATGATCAGAGAATAATCTCATTAAAAAAAATCATTAAAAAAAAAAAAACTTTTTTATGGACAAGGACAAGTCAAAGGCAGACCAGCGGTGAGAAAAAGCACTAGATTTTGAACCATTTAAGACTGGGTTCAAATTTAGCGAACCATGGGCAAATTTATTCATTGCCCTAAGCTCTGTCTCTGCACCTGTACAAAGAGGGTAGATAACACTTCCTCTGCTGATAATTAAATCGAAGCATGTAGGTAAATGCTTCTAGCATAGTTTATTAGGTAACTCACAAATAATAAGTTTCTTCTCTCCCTTCCTTTGAACCTGACTAAAAAGGAAATTAACAACTCAATGAACTACACAGGCCACCTAATATGACCCATGTTTTATAAAAGCAGGTAAGTGCTTAGCTAGAGATCATTTTTGTACCTAATCCATAGAAGCATAATCTCCTCTGGCAGTCGTCCTTCTTGCCTACCTGCAAGAACCCTAGGAAGTCGTCATTTTCTTCTGCTCCTCATTGAGAACGCACAGCAAAACTTCCTTCTCCTCTCCTGAGTATCTGTGCGTTGCATTCACACTCTGATTCACATCCAAGGCCTAATTTAGACTTATACTATTCCTTCACTATAGGGCAGTGACAACAGGAGTATGGCACCCTCCATAAACACTCATGCTGAAACACCACAAGCACTTAATGTTAAAGCTCAAAAGCAGATGTCCTTGTAAAGTCAAAAACAATTGCATATGAAGCCTTCGATGCCCGTGTTTTCATACAGAAGTTTTCTGAAGGGATGTATTTTCTCAATGGACCAAACAGATCATTTTTGTGGTATGTTCATGGGAAAGGGCCACATCTATTTTCCTTAATAAATGCTTCAGCCCCTCGGACATTTTTAAATGCCTTGCAGAACAGTAACACATTGTTGACTAGGAAAATTAACCCCTTCAAATTTAATTTTAACAAATGCAGCAGAAATCACTTACAGGGTTCGGAGTGCAATGCTCAGTACAATTGAGGAACATATGATAAAATCATAGTCGGCCCACCACAGGAGATACAGGCACATGCAGAATTTGAACAATGCCATAACATGGGCCACAATGGGAGAACAGCTAGAGATTCTACCAAATTCCCATAAATTGGATATAATTATGTTGAACTACTTAAAGATCCCTATTTTGGCTGCTTTGCACAGTATCTTCTGCTAAGCCCACAGCAACACTTCCCAGTGTAAATATACAGCCTATAAAAATGTTTTTTATGTAAAATTGTGTGCCATGCGTTGTTTTGCAAAGAAAATTCCAAGTTGTAAAACACAAATGTCTTACTGAAAAGAACGTTTCCTGAAATATATGTGGCATAACTAAAGTTCCACGGGATACTAGATATTAGGCAGAATAAAAAATGCATGAATAAATGAAGAAATAAAGGTGAGGATTCACATGAGAGAATAATTCTGATGAAATACAAAGTTAGGCAAACATCTTTTTTTAAAACTGCAGGATTTCTCAGAACCTCTACTATACAAATGTGTATTCTAACCCTCTAAGAAGTAGATCTGATAGAGAGTTTTCCCAAAGTTATTTTTTTTTTTTTCAAGCATTATTCCAGACTCAGATACTATACGGAACATCAGTTTGGGAAACACTGACCTGAAATGTTACCATGATAAACTGCCATTCAGTAGTTCTGCCATTCAGCAGGACAAAGGAGCATCAATCCTAGCCCATCAGAGGAAAGATGAGTTGGTCCATTTGGCAAAAAGACCAAAAGAATTTTTCAATTAAGATCAGTATTCTCAAGCACTTACAACACCTTGGCAATTCCCATGAGGAGTGAAACACAGCTCTTGCCATACTAACTGTGGCTGTTTATATAACCCTTAAAGAACAATTAGAACACTTGCATATAGTGTTCTAATTGCATATAGTTCTGTTTTGAATGCTGATTACACAGTGTAATTATTTTCTTTTTTTTTTAACATACTAGGGGTGAACAAATAGGACACCAGCTTTGTTTACTACAATGTACTTCTTCAGGATGGTTTTCCCCTTCTTTCCAGTTTGTAAGTGCAAAACAACTTGAAATCTGAATCTATATTGGACAAACTGCTGGCCAATTAAGTCAAAATGACCAATCCATGGGGAATAAATTGAGGACACATAAGGCAGAATCTACTGATTAGTGGATTTTAAACAGTTAGTGCCATTGACTATCTCCAGGTTTGGAAGAAGCATAAAAAAAAAAAAAAAAAAAAAAGCTTTGTATTTGCTGTGTCATGAAAGTTAAGAATCATTAGGGTGAAAACATTGCTATAAAAATATCCTTTTTTAAAAAAAAATTGACCTTCACACTCATAAAAAAAATGAAAATTCTCACCCAAACAAAATAAACCAAAGCCTTCTCCCAATTTAAACCACTTTGTGCAAAAATGATGCAATCCCTCATCTGTTCCAATGCAGCGTCTACCTGATGAGTTCCTAATAAACCATGCCTTTGAAAAGTGTGCAAACATGCTGCTGTCATTCTGGGGGAAGATAAACATGTTTGCTCACTTTAGAAAGGCAAACCAAAAGCAGTCTATGCAAATGCCGATGATTGTCAGGATTTGAGAATCCCTGTCTACTCAGACAAACCCCAAACAGCTTGGCACATACTGCAATGAGCCTCGTCACTCCAGTCGTCACAGTCATTGTAGCCATTACATTGCAGTTTCCTGGGGATGCAGATTCCACTGGCACACAGAAAGCTCTCACCCCCTCCACAGAGCACTGAAAAAAAGGGGCAGGAAATAATGTCAGAATAAGATTTTTTTTTTTTAATTTTAAGATTACAAAAGATAAATACATAGAAAATCTTCTTAATCTTCTTTTGCTGTTCAACAGATTTGTTTCCAAATTCCTTCAGTTTTATTGTCACCAATTTTTCTTTGGCATCCTAGCACATTAACTGGAAAATTACCTGGAAATCCTACAAAGAGTGCTTGCTTGTATGAGGAAAGCAGGAGATAGTTCACTGGTGGGCTTGCAGAGTGAGGCATCCATGTTCAGAGAGTAAGAGGGCAGCTTCATCAATTGCACAATTTATGTGGGGAGAATACCCAATGGGTGTATTTTTCTAAATAATTGAAAATTATGTCAAAGTAAAGTGCTACTAATTGAACCAACATTTAAAAACTCTACCTCTCTTAAAAGCTACTCTATGTGTCACAGAGAGAGTTCCAGTAAAAACAGAGTCAGTAAATGGATGTGTGTTTGAACATAGCATAGAGACCTGGTGCCCTGCATTTGAAACGTATTTACTTACCTTAATGAAAATGCCAGTTAAAATGTCAGCTTCTATTTTGGCATAAGGGATAGGAAATGGCATTCGCTAATAATATTTTCATTTCTTTTTCCTTAACACAGTTACATTTTTATATTTGTGCTTTTAATATTTTGGTGCTCTTTTTCTTTTCAAAATGCAATAAATACTCCACTGCTTCAAAATTACAGTAGACAATAAATTTAAGACAAAAAGATAGAAATTTTTTTAGGAAGACCATTAATAAAAGGATAAATCAGCTCAATCAAGTGGATGTTAAGATAAAAAATATTTGATAATGTGCACCAAATGCCTTTTAAGTGTGCATAATCTTTAACTCAGCAATCATCTTATTTCTCAGACTTCATAAAAAGAAAATCATTATGAATATGTGTTTTATGTTTAATGATATTCAAACCATCATTGTTTAAAATGAGGAAACTATGAAATAACCACTATGCAATATTAAGGGGCTAGTTAAATAAATTTTGACACCACCGTAATGAGGAATACTATTACAGCCGTTGAAAACTATATTTTAGAAAATACTTAATGTCCTAGGACAAAGTTCAAGCTACTTGAGATGAGAAAACACCAACTGGTCCTAGAAAACAAAATACAGTTTGGCATGGGGAGAGGTATATTATCTTTGGTATTAGGATTAAAGTAACTTTACTTTTTACTGTATTGTATTCAGTATTTTACAAATGTTCTTACAATGATGATGTTTTATCTTTTTAGCTGAGAAAAAAGTAACTTTTTTATGAGCTCCAGTGTCAGATAAGAAAAGTTAAGTAGAACCTTCAAAAATCTCCTTCTGTCTCTCTCTCACCTTCCACCAAAGCTTTTCTGCGTGTGTGTGTGTGTGTGTGTGTGTGTATGTGTGTGTGTCAGCTGTGTGGTGAGTTGCCTGGTCACTGCCATCATTCCCTGCAGTATGTATTCCTTGATAAGATGAACCTTGTTGACTAGTTACAGGAAATCCAGGAATATGGAACATTTTAACTCAGCAATAGAAACAGAGAAAAGTACAGGCTGAAAGTTCCAGTCAGTGAAGCCCATGTCTGTTATAGTTCCCATCATGTTCCTAGGACCCAGCGGAATGGTGGGCACTCAGGAGGTTCTCGATTAATATATTTCCAACCCATGTTCCTGGGGCCCAGCCAGTGGCTGGCACTCAGGAGGTTCTTGATTCAATGGAAAAAGTTACCTAAATCCCTAATGGAAGAATATATTGCCATAAAGCAGAAAGAAACAAAATTAATGAATTATTTCCCAATACTATCAAGGAAATCAGCATTTCAACTCATTGAACATTATGCATTAGTTGATCTGGTAAGTTTCTTATGATGCTACTTCATGTAACATTTTCACAATATCAACAACAAAAGCCCAATTTTCCATTATAGTCCATAATTTCAGTATCAATACAAATTACATCTATGGATTTCAACTGCCAAAATATCCAACATGTTTAGTATGATGTCTGCACAGGAGTGCACTCCTATAGCTACAAATACAGACTCCTAAACGATTCGTAGAAAACCAGACCTAAAATGAAAAACCAAAATACTAAGATTTTACCCATCCAGTCTGTACAATATCCTCTCTCTAGGGTTAAGAGAAAGTTTGAAAGGAGTGTTTATCCTATTGTGAGATTGTTTCTGTATTATACTAGAGAGTGCAAAAATTCCATATGTCTGCATTTTAGCAGCTGCAACGCCTCACAAGAATTATTGCATTCCCCACCTATGGCTCCGATTATTCCTCAGGAAATGGAGCTGAAAGCTCAACATTCAATAGCTCCTAACCTCTAGATTTTATCTTTAAGGCCCTACATATTTGACCCCAGTAAAGCCATTTATTGAATAAGGTCATCTCAAATCTGGATCAAATTTAAAACCCAGCACAGCTTGCACTGTTCTGATTATTGATATCCCCTGTCTTGCCTGATTCCGCAGAAACTGACTTCTTTTGTGTGGTTCCTTATCTGGAAGTGTGGCCGTCTTTGGTTTTAGGGTATCATAAATTGTTACTTTATTCTTGTTCTTTCTTTGAAAGTTCACAGTTTTAGTAGTTAATATTACTTTTATAAAACTAGAATAATTTTTGTATAATCTTTCTGTTTCATTTCTTCCTAACCTGTATTCAGAATTTCCACTTGTATAAAATGTTCAATTAATAAACTACTACAAACATATTTTGTTTGGTAGTTTACAAATGAAGGAAATGAAGTGTCATGAGGTTGACATTGAAATGGACCTAAGCCATATAATTAGGGGAAGATGAAAAACACCCCAAATCCCAAGCTAGGATCCAGGCCCAATCCTCCATGCCATACCCACTTCCTTGTTCCTGGTGCTTGTGCAATAGTGTAGTTGGCTGATACTCGGCCAATTTAAGGGCACTAGATTTGAGTAAAACTTCAACATTGTCTTTATTTTTCTCTCTAAACAAAAGACAAATGTCTGTCTTGCAGTGAATTGGATCCAGATGAGATGACATTCCAAGTCAGTTCTACTTTTTTTGAACACCCTGAGAGAGCTTTTATCAGGTTTCTGTAGAGATTTTTCTACCATAAATATCACTGTCTTATAACAATCATTTTCCAACAGGCTTTTGAGTTTTCTGAGAAGTCATGCTATACAATCTTGAAACTATTTCCACTAACATCATCTATAATTCTAAGAGGTGTATGTTGGAATTTAAATCAATGGCAGATTAATAACTGGAACATTCATTCATTGATTGAATATATATTTACTGAGTGTCTACTATCTGCAAAGTACTATTCTAGCCTCTGGTAATATAGCAGTGAAGAAAACAAACAAACAAAATTTCCAAATAGAGTATATATTCTACTGATCATCATCTGATGAAGATAATTTTACCAAGTAAAGATATTTCACTGCCAAAGCTGACTTCCACTACACATGTGACAGTTAATTAATACTGCTGCAAAAATAGCAGTACATAAAGTTATATGGCCTAAAAAGCTAGTTTACATGTCCAGATGATAGGGACAATTATGGATCCCCTGGACTTCAGAATGACACGGATCTTGAAGAATACATACCCAAAGGATGATCAGCTCTTTTCAGTATTCTTGTCTCTGACAATGGACTGCTAAAATAATAATCCCTAGCCTGAAATCACCCTGAGATTTTCTGCAACTGCTTCCAGCTTCCTAGGCTCTCTCTGTCTGTGTATCAATATTATTGGCAAATGCTGTCATTATTCTGGTTGTTAACTTTTAGAGTCCTTTTCAAAAATTACCCACCAGCCTGCCACTGACTGTATGTTGCTCTTACTTGCCCTGTCTTTGAGCCCTTGCTGAAAGTCAAAAGCTCAGCTTCAACTCCCCCTCGGAGGAGAAAGCTGACCCAGCTCTGCACATCACGTGGGCCTGTGCTGAGAGCCTGTCAGCACTGCGTTCTCCATGCTGCTCGAAATCAAGTACTATAAACCACTATTGCCCTTACCTTTTATAAGGTTATGTCATTCGATGAAAAAGACTGAGTATAATATTTCAGCTGCTGATACAAGAATACTTCTTGGGGAGAGCATTGTATCTTTGGGCACAACAGATTGGTAAAACGACTGGGGTAAAAGACAAGAGGTGAAAGGGGAGAGAGAAAATCTAAGAGTGTGTTCAACCAGCCCAACATGGATTTTACCCTGCCTTCTGAGGAGGTGAGTCATTTTAGGTGGAAGGCCCTTCATTTGGCTGAAATTAAGATATTTCGGTAGGTATGGATGAGGGTCTGGAAGCTCTGAGTACAAAAGGAGTGAAGGGCCGGGTGCAGTGCCACATATCTGTAATCCCAGCACTTTGGGAGGCTGAGGTGGGCAGATTGCTTGAGGTCAGGGGTTCGAGACCAGCCTGGCCAATATGGTGAAACCCCATCTCTAATAAAAATACAAAAATTAGCTGGGCATGGAGACATGTACCTGTTATCTCAGCTACTCAGGCGGCGAGGCAGGAGAATCAATCACTTGAACTTCGGAGGCGGAGGTTGCAGTGAGCCAAGATCATGCCACTGCGCTCCAGCCCAGATGACAGAGGGAGACTCTGTCTCAAAATAAATAAATAAATAAATAAAAGTAAAAAATAAGAACAGTGAGAATTCCCACGAGGAGAAAGAGGAGCTTGGTGCTGCTGAGGGAGAGATAAATTTGAAAAGGTGGCTGAGTATCCATTAGAAGCACAGTATAGAGAAGACTCTTTGGAAAACAGAAATATCTAATGACATATTTTAAGTTATTTCCTGAGGAACTGGAGTTATAACACACGCCTTCCTCCCTCTTCAAGGCTTGTGTTGCCCTCTGATTTATGCACTCATTTCTTTAGCATTCTGTATTATTACAGAATAACTGTTATTCCGTATATTCTATAATAATTAATTATTATAGAACAATTAATACTATTCTGTATTATGTATTATTGAATACAGAATAGCTCCCTTGCCTTGGGAAGCTTATACTCTAGAATGATAAGCTATATCAATAAACATAATTTTAAAATTCTTGTATATCATACAAGATGTTAATAAGTGCTATGAAGAAGAGAGTACTGCAGGGAAAGGCAGATATAGGGTATAGGAGTGGGGTAATAATATTATTAATGTTGGCACCCAATATCAATTAGGGTACCAGGGCAGGCCTCACTCCAAGCTGACATGTGAGCAACAACTTGAAAGAGGCAAGGGAGTCTCAGGAAGATTCAAGGAAGAGCTAGTGCAAAGTTCCTTGGGCAAGAGTCTGCCCGGCAGGTGTCAGGATCAGCAAAAAGACCTGTGTGGCTACAGCAGCATGAGCAGGGACCAAGCACAAGAATGAGGCCAAGCAGGAGGGAGGGTCCAAACACACAGGGCTCTGCAGGCCTTTGTAAGGACTTTGTAACTTTAACACAAGAGTCATTACATGGTTTTCGGTAAAGAGTGGCATAATCTGACTGAAATTCTTAAAGGATTGCTCTGCCTATTGTGTTGGAAATAGACTCTAGGGGTACAAGGGAAGAAGTAGGGATAGCAGATGGGAGTCTATTTATCAAGTAGCTGTGGAGGTACTGCGACATGAGTGGATGCTGGATGTACAAGTCATGTACCATCTAACAACATTTTTCTTAACAATGGACTACATCTACAACAGTGGCCCCATAGGATTACAGTACCAAATTTTTACTGTACCTTTTCTATGTGCAGATATGTTTAGATACACAAATACTTATTGTGTTACAACTGCCTAGAGTATTCAGTACAGTAACATACTGTACAGGTTTGCAGCCTAAGAGCCATAGGCTAGACTGCACAGCCTGGACGTGTAGTATGTTCTAAATCTAGGTTTGTGTAAGTACACTCTGATGTTCGCATATGACGAAATCACCTACCAACACACTTCTTAGAATGTATACCCATTGTTAGGCAATATATGACTGACCATACTAACTTCTGACTATAGGTTGGCTCAGGTCAAATCAACAATGACCATCCTTGAATACCTAGGAGCTTGGGAAATTTCAAACTTTCTTTTGAAAACAGAGTATCATCCACATCAAGAATATACTTACAATCTAAAAATTAACTCAATCTATGTCTCTCTGTCCCTCTAATCCCATCATTAAATGTGGCTTCCTCAGAAGAAGTATCTGTTTTCCAAGCTAAGCAATCCTTCTCACTCTTTTCTTAGACATCTATTAAATGTAGGGCAGGCACTATACTAACCACTTCTAATAGTGCCAATGCCCAAGACCATCAGAATTGCAGTCTTCTTTAAAAAACAAAAAACTGTTTTATTATAGCTCACATAATTTATATTCACAGAAGATTTATGTTTGCTGATTGTCTCCCTGTCCCTTCTAGAATATAATTTCCTCGAAGAAAGACATTTTATCAGGTTTTCTTACTGCTGTACCCTGAGTCTAGAATAGAACTGACACATTATAGGTGCAAGTTAGATATCTGTTGGATAAATAAATGAAGACTGAAAATAGGAGTTGTCTATGGAGTATGACTAAATGATTGCTCCTATTTCTTGGCTCTCAATGGCAATGAATATTTATAACCTTATTATTTTCATTGCTGGGAGAATAAACTACTGATGCAGGATAAAAGTCCCTCTGTGTTATAGTGGGATGCTCATTCAAGCCTGCAGACACATCTGGCTTATGAGTGGCATCTGCTCTTAGTAGGACAACAAATGGCCCTCCTACGGAAAATAATCTTCCCCACTGGCCTGCGATGATGTGTCTAACATTCCACCCCTGACACCCACACTACTCATACTTTGGGTTAAAATGGTAGGTTTTAGAAGAACTCAAGGTTAGCAAGGAAAGGGGCTTTGGGGCCACATCATGGATTAAAGGGGCATATTCAGTTTCCTACTCCCTTTCAACCAAAGAGCTTTACTGTTGGCTGCTTTATACATTTGAGTCCATGGAAAATTTTCTTTAAAAATGGGCTTTTGTAGTCAAAAACAAGTTTAAAAACTCCTTCACCCTTAAGATTTTGTGTTCAGTTGAATACTTAGTTCCTAATGTAATTACAGACTGTTTAGCTTTATGTTATCATTAGCTTTTATTATACTTAGACTTGAGAAATGAAACATAGAATGAGTGACTTTTAGGGGAAGAGGGGGACTCAGGAAAGGTATAGAACATGAAGACTCAGAGTAAAACGTGACACCTAGACCCTCAAATTGAGCTCAGAATAGCCCTGCTTGAAGGTGTACAGTGTGTGGATTCAATGCTGTTACACCAGGATACAAGAAAAGCCACATTATTTTCTCAAATAAAATAAATTCATACTTCTCCACTCAAAAAGCTGATGAGAAAGATCTCTCAGGCACATTTTGCAGGAGTCTCTCCCTCCTTAGGATGGTACAAGGATCCAAGGGGCTTACATGGAACCTGGAAGAACAAAGGAAGGACCTCTAGCTTTCATTCCTCAGAGAACTGCCAGAGGCTCATGGCCCCTACGTCCTTAAGTGACTGCTAGACAGAACGTGCCATTGTGTCTGTGCCAAGCCAGGGTACAGGGCCATGGTCCCTAGGGTCCAGCTTTCCTGGATGCCCCATACAGCCATTCCTTTTGGAGGTCCAGCCTCTTCTACAAGCATGTGAGTACTGGTCTCTGCTATATAATGGGAATGCCAAAGCCTTAGGGTATGTCTCCTACATCTCCCTGCTTCCTCCTCCACCCTCCAGACATTTCTCTCCATGCCACCCAACCAGAGTGACCTGACACAATCTCTTCTCAATCCTTCCCTCCTCAATGTTGCTTTCCCTTTCCAGAGTCTGTAGAGATGAAAACACACTTTTTGTTGTTGTTGTTTTCTTAGTAGATTGTGCTATTATACTGATGTTTCTTTCATTACAAAGAATGCAAAGGTCTCCATTAGTACCTTTTACCTTACACGTTTTTGTTGAAAAGTAGCATATGACAGGTGGTTGGTAAATGCCTGCTGAATAAATGCCCTTAAGGAGCTCTTAATGTCAATATTCTAAAAAGGCAATGTCATGGTGACATCTTCTTTTATGGGCTGTAGGTTTCACCTTGCTTCAAAAACAAGGCAAAATCAGTCCTTTCACAACAATACAACTCTTTCATTCAACATTCCTTGATGTCTTTTATTTATCTTTTAATTAGTGAGAAACTGTCTCTGTCAAACAAATGTTCAGAGAAAATCCAAAACAACTCCTGAACTTAAGTCAACTCATTGGTTCATGTTTTTCCTTTGAAATAAAGCTATGCTTTCATTCAATGACAACTTTGCCATCTGGCCTTCAGCTTAAATTCCTAAAACTAAGAGCTAAGTATACTTATTGCCTGCCTAACAGCATGATGATGGAAGAGCTATTACTCTATTAAAAAAAAATTAGTCATTATAATATCTTCTAAAACATTGTCAAGAAACAACAGAATAGATCTGTAACTGGTGGCACTCTGATAGGAGAGAGAATGTAAATAGAGTTTAGAAAACATTCCAATGTCATCATTCAACATTTCAAGTACAATCACAGTAAAAAATCCTACCCAGTAGATTTTAAATCTAATTAAACAAAGTAGAAAGTTTTTTTTAAAGGCAGAGTAAAAAGCAGGAAGCCAAGCTTTATGATCAGAGACTGCTAGAAACAGACTGCCAAGCAGAAATCCAAAGACTCTTAATTACATTTCAATGTTGGAAGGAAAGAAGAAAGGAAGGAAGGAAGAAAGGAAAGAAGGAAGGAAGGAAGGAAGGAAGGAAGGAAGGAAGGAAGGAAGGAAGGAAGGAAGGAAGGAAGGAAGGGAGGGAGGGAAAAGACCTAAATATGACCCGGAAGCATTTTTTTTAATCGTTGGAAAATAAGATGTACCTCATGATTGTGTTATTTATCATTTCCTGAACAGAAGCGCAGTAACATAACTTCAAATTTCTAAAGAACATGGACAATTTTTAAACTTTGTGCTTATTACCTGCCTCTCGATGAGTCAGACAGATGTTTCTAAATTCAAAGATAATTTCTCATTTAGGTTTCTTGGAAGGTGCTACCTTCTGAATTTGCTTTAGGAAATAAACACTTAGTTTCTAAAAAAAAAAATTGTGTTTAATAATACTTTATTTTTGAGATTTTTCCCCAATTATAAGGCTGTCTGAAGTGACATTTTGCATTTAGTCACTATGAATCATAAAGTGATGACAATGTAACAACATATAAACTACCTTTGACAAATTTTAAACAAATACAGGACGGTTTCTATAAAAGAGTTAAATAATTGCATATAAATCTAAGAGAAATAAAGGAGATATATTTTATTTGGAAAGAAAATAATCTCTTGCATTCATATGGTAGTATCTGAAAAGCTATATATATTAACTTTTTTTCTAGACCTTTTTTAAATGCATGACTCAGTCACAACGTTTATGGAAAGACTTAGGACAAACATAAACAAAAAAATATAATCAGTTTGAAGAGCCATTCCATGGTATTTTTCTTATTTGTTGGGCTATACTGTACAAATTGAACGAATTTCATTTTACAAGTTAACAATTTGTGGACTTCATTTCAACTCTAACCAAATTTATTTTTAATCACAGTTTCTTTTAGTCTATTTTATGTATTGGCTATTTAAAAGCTAAAATAAATTGCCTATGACTTTACAATATTATGTATCCTGATAACCAGAAATAGAAAAAAAAAAATACTTGTTTCAAATTTACAGTGAAAAGAACTTTGAAAAATATCTTTCAAAAACAGATTACAGTTCTATCCTAATGTCTAAAAATTCACTTCCAATCCCATGAAGAATGTATTGCATCACTTTCCTACCTACTCTCTATTGTTGATTACTATAACTTGACTATTTCAAAGCATTAGCATTCTTTTTTTTTATTATTATTATACTTTAAGTTCTGGGACACATGTGCAGAACGTGCAGGTTTGTTACATAGGTACAAACATGCCATGGTGGTGTGCTGCACCCATCAACCTGTCATCTATATTAGGTATTTCTCAGCGTTAGCACTTTTAGAAATCCACTGATCTTCAGGATATTGGTACTATAGGACCTCAACTATCTTCCGGTTGGATGCCAAGATTCTGAAGCCCTACGTCAGCACTCTGCTGGAGCCTCTCCTATACTCTCCATTCCCTTCACGACCACACAAACCCCACCCACCAGCTCCCATGAAGCAGCTGGTAGTGACAACACATGTTCATCCGGTCAAGGTAGAATTGGGAAAACCGAGCTACTTCCGAACATCTGACCCTTCGTGCTTAAACTGCCCCAGAATAACCAGATAACTTCCATTCTGAACACTACCGTAATTAAGAGAAAAAAGTTAATGGTGAGGAAATGAGTTCATAAACACCCTAATGTCCACTCTAATACTGAATCTACAGACCAGAAAAGAAACTCTTCACAATCATGACCTGAGAAAACAAAATAAAGGTAACCTTGTAGAAAAGCAGAGATTTGTATTTAAATTTACACTATCTGTGCTGCTTTGGCAAATGACTTAACTTTTCTGAGCTTCAGTTTGCTTATCTGAATCCCACCTACTTTGGGATTGTCTCTGAGTATACTAATCAGTAATGGACATAAAGTGCCGAGCACCAAATCAAGTAAGGCCCAGTATGTCCTGTTTACTAAGGCTGGGAAGTGTACAACTCACCTCTGAAAGACGGCCATCTCAAACTACTGAAAAACACATTTTCTTACAGGGTTAACCTGCAATTAAGCCAAGGTCCTAACCCCCAACCTTACAGATACAGCATACCTACTTAGACTTGGAAGGTAGGGGTACCTGGGTTCTTTGAAACGACCCGGACAACTGGAGGAGAAAGTGGTCTCAAGTGATCAACACACACAGGCATTAATACAACAACATCTAGGGACAGAATTATTTAATACTAACTTCTCTTTGGCTCATAAATAGAAAAGGTAGTCAATTGCTTCAGGAAAGTTGATTTTCACTGTTTAATCGTTTGTGTCCTATTAGATGATTTACATGCTGGTAGAACACAGAGGTCTCTGGATTCTTTCTCCCAGGCTCCTCCACTCTTCTACTACCGCTTGCCCTTCACAGCACCACTACATAAAATCTCTCTCAGTATCCCTAGTTACCAGGATTGCATATAACAAAGCCACATAGACTAAACCTAACCACGGGGTGGGGAGAGGGGGAACAACCTTGCGTAAAACTAAATACAAGCACAATTTAATTAACTTGCATTCCAGAGTCATAGCTGCCAATTTGCTAAGTCTAAAGGATTGGTTATACAACAACCAAGCGCTCAGCAGGGAGAGGAGAAAAACTGCTAAAATGTTTCCAGAATCTTCACAGGACTAACATGTTCTTTTATACCGGTAAACAGGAATGGCCCCTGTGAACAATCTATAGCCATTCAATCAAGGGGACAGAATGAGCCAGGGCAATAAGGGGTAAGAAGTTAAAAGAGGTTGAAGTTTCAGGAGAGACTACAGGGACTAGAAATGTACAGAAAATATCTGGCCTTAAGATTAGCCCTGAGTCAAGCGGAGAATGGTCTATTTTATCCCTGAAAAGAGGGAATGCACTGAGCAGATAATGGGAAGTCAAAAACTGTGCTCCTATTCCTATGAACTCTCATTGCTGCAATTTGAGCAGATATGGAGTCTCCTCTAAAAACACTCTATTTATCAACTGAATGTGCTTAACCCCGAGAGGTTTCATAACATGAAGATCTGTCAATGGTGGAGGGTTTGGGAGGAGGGACTGAACTCAGAATAGAGGTGATGCTTCTGAGAAAAGGTTCATTTTTTTTCCACTTGACAGAAGGATAGGACACATGCAGTTTCGAAGCCATATCACACGATGGCAGCCATACTCAGCACGTAGTCGCTGTGAGGCACATACAGGGAAGAATTCAGCCTGATACCCTCACCAGGTCAGAGGTGTGGAGACCCAGTGGATTTCAGCTAAGAGATATCTTTTCTGAAGGGCATACTGGGCTTGTGTCTGCAACTGAGTAAATCTGAAATACCCCACTTCTACCAATGATTACGTAAGGTAAGTGAAAGCCCTTCACAGTTGATGTCTACTCCTACTGTTTGCACACATGTCTATTGTTTTTTTTTCCCCCTGACTGTTTTATCAGAGTTCCTTTTGTTGCAATTATTTTCTCCCAGTGTTTCATGTATTTGTCTTTTAAATCTATAGCTTCTTCGGCTATATGAAAGTTTTGCAAACATGTGAAGTCTAACATGTCAGTCTTTATGGTTTATGTCTTCATAAACCATGCCTATATTTGTGATAGAACAAAAACTCTATGAAGGCAGTGATTTTTATCTGTTTGGTTTCTTGCTGTGGCTGAAGGACCCAGAAGAGTGACAGGTATACAGCATGAACTAAATAAACTTCACATTCACCTATAGCCTTTCTAAAGTAGATGGAAAATACTAATGCCAAAATTAAGAGGTACATTCTGGCCATAATACACCAAAAACAGGCCACAAGACAGAGAAACTAGGTCAGATTTCCTAATAGTCAAAACTGATTTTGACATGGCCATAGGGGGAGGAGACAGATTGATCGATCAGTTGATTTTTGTTAAAATAATCAAACTTCCCAAAAGCCATGATCAAAATGTAAAATACATAGCCTGACCTCTCAAAATGCTTTCCAGATTCAAATTTCAGCAAAAGGGAAAGAAATTTAGTAACTGCTTTGAAGCCAGTACCTTTCTTAACACAGACCACAAGAGGGAGACCACATCATAAACTCAAGCACACAGCCCATAAAGTACTTGTGAAAAGTGTCCCCATGTGTAACAGTATTTGAAAACCATCCTATTTCATGTGTTTTCAGTGTTTATTTTAAAATAAAATCATATTTCTTTTAAAAATCATTTTGCATTTTACATACCAACACAAAAATGTGAATCCTCATAAGCCAATGACTATGGAACACTAACATGTTCTTTGTGCATTTGTTTTAGAATTTACTTTTTACATTCTCATAATAAGCAATAACTTCAGAAATTCAGTTTTTACTCAATCAGTTTTGTTTCAAATGGCTTTTTATATATTTTTACAACTGTAATTTGTACATAATGTGATTTCTGTGGATGCTGAATGGATTTTTCAGCAGGTGATCTCATTACAAGATAATCTCATTACAAATCCCTGTTAGAATTTCTCACCATGGAATCCAGGTTGAAATGAAATTCTTCACAGCTGTAGAAAAGTTCTTCTGAAATTGTTGGTATTATAAGCTCTAAACTGCTCTACTCTATGGACTTGCAAGAAAACTACCAACTTTTCTCAGCAATTATCCTATGAAAATTTTGTGACAGTCATTTCAAGGCTGCTTAAAAGTAGACGGAACAGGAGGCCAAACGCTTCATAAAATGTGGTATAATTCGAAGGAATCCTGGGAGGTCTCACTGCTTAAAATATTTCCCAGTTGAAATTCCTCACTGTGAATCCTACTCGTTTAACTTAAGCCAAAAGTCCTCAATTAAAAGCCAATTCCTAAGGACTCCTCTATCTTGCAACTAACCAAGATTTCCAGAGGTTCTCTGCAAAAGGCACAGTCCTGGATATGGCAAAACTACAAGACCTTAAGAGACGAAGCCATTATCAGTGATTAACATCTCAGCAGATAGCACCTAATATATTCATCTTCTTATTTCTACTTTTTAAAAGACATTAGAGAATTTAGATGAGAAAATAGTAAAGGGTGGCATCTAAAGAATGGGGCCCTGGTGAGAATGGACCTGGGTATATACTGACCCTACAGGACCAGAAGTCAGTGTGGGGTTAGCAGGGGCTAAAGAAGAGGGGAGCAGTAAATTACAAGGGAGTAAGAGTGGAGGGAAGTCCTTTGCCATGCTAAGAACCAGGCATCCATGATTCTTTTAAAGCTAATACTTGTCTGGTGCTTTCTCTTCACAGTATATGGCTTGAAGACTTTACCTTCCTTTTTCCTTAGAACGCATTCAAGAGGTGATAACCTCATTGATCAGAGGATGAAACTAAGGCTCCAGTTACTTTCCCCATGAAATAGCTAATAGGTGGTGGAGCTACCTATCAGAATCTAAGCAGTTTGACTCCAGAGCTCATGCTGTTAATATCAATGCTCAAGATGGCCGTATTAGTTTCCTATTGCTGCCATAAAAATTTGCCACAAATTGGGTGGCTGAAAACAACAGAAATTTATTCTCTCGCAATCCTGGAAGTCAAAAGTCCAACAGGGGTCTCACTGGGATAAAATCAAGGTGTTGGCAAGGCTGTCTTCTAGAGGCGTCCCTCATTTCTTGGCTCATGGACCCCCTTTGTCTTGAAAGCCAGTAACATGGCAGCTGTTTGATCTAAGGGCTGTCATCACAAATCATTCTCTGACTCTCCTCTTCTGCCTGCCTTTTTAAAGATGCTTCTGACTGCACTGAGCCTAATGAGAAAACCCAGAATTCCCCTGTTTGGAGGTCAGATGAGGAGCACCCTTATTTCCATCTTCAACTTTAATTTCCATTGCCACATAACCTAATTACAGATCCCAGGATTTAGGACATGGACATCTTTTGGGGGCCATTATTCTCCCTACCACAGATGTCTTAATATCTTATTCATTTTGTATGTGTCTCTGTGTTCCATACCAACAACCACCTGCAAGTGGCTGACTCAAGCACGTGTGCCTTCTCTCCCACCTGCCGACTGCCCTCTTCCCTCCTATTGCCTTTGTCAGAAATGTTGCAGCCTGGAATCTTTCTCTAGTCGAAATCTTTGGCTCTGGTCTTATTTCGCTCATTTCTCCTACGGTGAGGAGCCAGGGTGGCAGGCATCTTGGCTATGAAAGATCAGTGGGAGGAGAACTGCTGTTAGATCCTACTCCTGTAATGAGAATGTTCAAAAGACTGAGGAACAATACTCCAAAATGTAAATAAATCTGACATCAGGCCTTGGTTCAACCAAGTGCTCCCTGTGCTTCTGTAGCTATCAGCTATAAGTGTTTGTGACTTTCCCAGAAAGCAAGAGCTGAGCAAGAAACAGAAGAGGGCAATGGCCTGAGGAGGAGCTTAGCCGTGACTTCCCTCCCTTTCCATTTTTTGTTAACAACCCAAATCCCTTTAAAACCTCAAAAGAGCAATATATTTCAGGACAAAAAATAAGGTAGGAGATGTCATATTGTTCTGCAGCAGCCATAGAAAAGACAGCAAAGAGGCAGTTGCAGAAAGCTGAGCAGATAGATAAATCCCTCAGCCAGGGCTGGCTACATAATTTGCAGTACTTTATTTATGTATGTATGTATTTATTTATTTAGACACAGGGTCTCCCTCTGTTGCCCAGGCTTGAGTGCAGTAGCGCAATCTTGGCTCGCTGCAACCTTGATCTCCCAGGCTCAAGAAATCTTCCTACCTCAGTCCCCAAGTAGCTAGGATGACAGACACCCACCACCACACATGGCTAATTTTTGTATTTTTTGTAAAAACGAGTTTTGCCATGTTGCCCAGGCTAGTCTCAAACTCCTGAGCTCAAGTGATCCACCCATCTCAGCCTCTCAAAGTACTAGAATTACAGGCATGAACCACTGCATCCGGCCAGAAGTGCTTTAAAGATACTAAAATATAAATATGTTTTTCCTTTAAAAATAATAAATAGAATAAATACCAATGCATTATTAATGTGACATCACGATTGTGTTTTTTTTCTTACTCAATGTTTTGAAAATTTAGTTTTTAAGTCATCAAAATTGCACGTTAGCAAAATTATTTTCATTCTGAATAGCTGTAAATGACATTACTAGCTCTACACAAATACAAGGTTGCAAGCAATTTTTGTTAACTTTTAAGTTTGACAAGGATATTTCTTCTTATGCAACTGTTACTGGAGCTGTTAAGAATATTTTAGAAGCTATGACAACATTTGGGATAAATTTTAATAAATTATTTCAAAATACAAATTTTAGTATGTCTAGAGTTCAGTCTCATGGAACAATTTTAATACAAAGACTTAACTCTTCATATGAGTCAGTTTTGTGTAAGTCTGAATTCTAAGTGTAAATTTATACGACATTTTGATGTTTCTTCTGACATTTCCTTAAAATTGTAGAGATCATACAAGAAATTGAAAGTAGCCTCACAATTTGTATATAATTTTAAGTGCCTGTTTATACATTGTATAACTCTATTTTCAACTTCAAGGGAAATTTTCATTTTATTTTATCTTCCTCATTAATAATTGGTCCATCTGAAGTTCATTTGAATGCAACGTTCTTTTCCACTGAGAATGTAAAATGTAACTTCTGTTTCTAAGCTTGTGGATATTCATTTTGCAATGTTTCAGCATTTAAATCCAACGATTACAAAATCTTTAAAGAGCTCTAATAATTCCTTGATAAATGTTTTATTGTAATGTTCATGTGTATGACTTTATTTTGTAATAATTTACTAGTAATGTCTACTTCCTGATGTTGCCAAGCACTTTCTGTCCAAAGGTTCAGGCTAAAGAATTAATATTTGTGTAGATGCCACAGAGACGAACTCTGGGGACAAAGAGCCAGGCTGGCCTCATAGGGGTCTCAATGCTGCCCTCCTATAGAGTTCCTCCTTCCCTGCTTGTCCTTGGCTGCTGCTACCACACCTGCTGCTTCTGCTGTTTCCAATCTGTGCCCAGGCACTGGCCCGGCCACCTTGTTGACCTGTGATTACCAGCTGAAGACTCCATTTCCCAGTCCCATTTCTAACTAGGTGTGGCAAAAGCATGTACCCATGTTCCACCCACATCTCTCCTGTCACACCCACCAAAGTCCACCCTGCAGGGGCCACTCTGTAGACAAAGGAACCACGACTATAATGTGGCAGGGACTGTCAGTTGTCATCAGAATGCACTCCCCACATTTTTCACAGTAATGGAGTTTAAGAGGCATCCATGTACCCAGCCAAAGACTACATTTCCCAGTCCCCTTTGAGATAGGTGCAGCCATGTTACTAAGGTCTCTCCAACAGAATGGGAGCAAGTCATTCTTCCACTTCACCTCCTTCAAAGAGACATGCTGCCATGTACTTCCTCTCTGTACCATTGCACAAGCTAGAACACAGATACAGGGCTCAGCCAGCTGCGATCACACAGATGAAGACCATAGTCTAGGGATTGGTGAAACAAGAAATAGATGGAGCCCAAGTCTTTGGATAATTTCATGGGGTAAGCCTGACTTGGCAAACTGATAAGCTCACCTTGGATCTCATGCTTAACAGAGAAAAAAAAAAGTTTTATTTAAGCCACTCTATTTTGGGATCTCTATGGTTATGGCAGCTTAGTATTTGCATAATTTGAATCTGGAGAGGGTTCATTCCCATTGTGGATCTATTCATTAAACAGGTCTGAAAATCAGGTCAAGTCCCTGGTATCAGAGTAAGGTCCCTGGGAAGAAGGTGGGTGAATTCTTCACATCACAATGAGAACTCTGAAAGCACTTTCCCACAAAGGCATTCATTTACTCATGTTAGCTATAAATGTGACAGATTTCGGCAATCCAGCCCAGCCTAGAGCTGTACCTACAACATTGCTTCTATGAGAAAACAGATTTCATATCTGAAATAACCAATTTGTAAATATAACTTTGAAATGCAACCAATTTATTAGCTGAAATATTCCTGGAATTCTGTACCTACATCATAGAACGGTAGTGAAGATTAATTGAGATAACATATGTGAACAATTAAGCATAGCATCTGATACCAAATGAGCTTTCAATTTGATCTTTTTATTATTACGGACATTATTAAATTGGCATCATAATATAGTCCTAATTAACATAATATAATGTGACATCATATTATCATGATATCATGATAATATGATGTCATATATAATGACATCATTTATTTATTTTTATTTTGAGACAGGATCACGCTCTGTAGTCCAGCCTGGAGTTGAGTGGGACACGCTCTGTTCATTGCAAAGTCTGCCTCCCAGGCTCAAGTGATCCTCCTGCCTCAGTTTCTCAAGTAGTTAGGACTACAGGTGTGCATCACCATGCCTAGTTAATTTTTGTGTTTTTGTAGAGACAGAGTTTCCCCATGTTGCCCAGGCTGGTCTTGAACTCCTGGGCTCAAAGAGTTCACTTGCCTTGGCCTCCCAAAGGGCTGTGATTTCAGGTGTGAGCCACTGTGCCCGGCTGACATCATTTATTTTAAGGAAGTATATGGCAACAGGCTTGGGGCAACAATCCTTCCTCCTCTGACTGCCACACAGAGAGGGATGAGAGATAAATTACTTAAATGTTTACAAATCTCTTAGTTTCCACAAGAAGTTTTAGCAAGTCTTTTCAAAACAAGCTGCATAAAATATTACCTCAAAAATACATGAGGTGTTAAAACATTACTCAAATTAGTCAATTAGAAGTAACGGGTTAAGGAATCACCAAGGAAAGAAATGCCTGTGCATCAGAAAGAAGAAACCAAGAATTCAGTACATGAGAGAAACATAAAAGGAAGACTGCCAAAAGTAGAGAGTGGGCATGATTCATTCTGGAGGTCATTGTGAGGTTTCCCCCAAAGACAATATAAGAAATAAGTTTTGCTTTTACAGGATTAACTTTATAGTAGATAATACGCACAGATCAGGGTAAGGTGGTTTTTAAAAACTGAGGGGAAAAATGGGCTTCTACTCTGAAAAAAAATTAGAAGAATAGAAAGAAAACAATAAAACTTTCTTCAAAGCTATAGGGAATAAAAAAAGATAATGGAAATATCTTAAGACTTAATTAGGTGTGGAGAAAAATCTGCTAAGAGATGAAGCCAGGAAGTTATCTCTAGAGCACTGTCATCAGCACATGAATAATGAATAAGACAATAACAAACAACAGAAAAGTAAGACGAAGTAGTTGAACATCTAGGGAAAGATTTCTTAAATAACCTAGACTTGGCAGTATTTCATCCACTCAGCATTTTTGAGGAAGAAAATATTCCATATGCAGGGAAACATTCGAATAACTGAAGCTTATCTACTTAAGAGTTGTAAATTCTTTCATGATTTTATTGAAACTCTGTTAAACGGAAAACCCGTTTTCTACTTTCTGAAATGTAGTGTGTTAATTGTAACCACTTTCTTAATGCTCCAGGGTACTTTTGGTGAACAGCAAAACCTTCTCGGCTCTGCGTGGAGGCTCCTGGGGTGAATTTGTCCCTGTGCTAACCTGCCTAAGACTTTCTGGTTATTTAGAGTGTGTCGCTCTTCTCCGCGATATAATCACAGCAGTCTCGATCTCTACTGGTGTCCATATCCCTGCACCAGTAACTATCCCTCCACATTTCCATCTATTTCCCATTAATTACAAAGATCTAGGAAACCCAAAAAAGCAAATTTCTAATTTTTTTTTTTTTAATAAAAGTGAACAAGCTATGAAAGAGGGCCTCAGGGAATCTTTTTTTTTAATGGCATAAATGAATATCTATTTAGATTATAACCACTTTTTTTTAACTTTTTAATAATTACTTGTATTCTGAGTAATGTGGGTAGCAATCTCTGGAGAAGTGACATGTGGCCATATATTCAAACAACTGAATTAAAATAGAGGTACCTCATGAAAGGAGACAGTTACTACAGTGGAAAGGACCCAGGGTTTTATCAATGGCACTGGGTACAAGCCCCAGCTCTGACTCTTACCAGCTGTCTCTGAGTCTCAACACCTTACTCTTTAAAATGTGAACATACACAGCCATGATGCAGAGTTATTTTAAAGATTAAAAGAAATACGGTATTGGGCCTGCCTTTATACTTGGCACATACAGAGCTTATGTAGACAAACTTTACTATTGTTTTTATATCTAGGAATATGTATGGATATTTGTATGTATGTCTAATATACTCAAAAGTGATTACCACAAACCCAAAATTTAATCTGTAAGAAAAAATTCTACTTTAAATGAATTTACGTAAAATAGGATTCATTAGATTTCTGGAATTTTATAGCTAGAAGAGTCTGGCAATCAATCATACAGTCCTGCTTCCAATCCCAGAAATGAGAAAACCAAGGCTGGAGAGTCAACATGACTTGGCCCATGTCATAAAGCTAATTAGTAACTAGAGGTAACTGGAACTACGATTTTCTAATGTCCAATTCAGAGTTAATCCAGAACAGAGACTGACGAGCATTTTCTGTAAAGGGCCAGATAGTAAATTGTTAGCCTTTGTGACGCATACAGTTTCTGCTACAACTGTTCAACTCCACCAATGTGGAGCCAAAGCAATCACAGGCATATGTGTAAGAGAATGAGTGTGGTTGTGTTTCAACAATATTTTATTTAGAAAAACAGGCCGCAGGCTGTCTTTGGCTCACAGGCTATAGTTTGCTGACCCCTGATCAGAAGAATAAGTTAACAGATTTTTAGCTAGAGGAAACATGATGGACATAATTCCAAATCCACACATCTTTCTGCTTTCTATTGCCAATGCACTAGAAAAGCTGTGTGACAATGAAAGAACTCAGAAGAATAAGACTTAAATGTTGCTATTATGACTAACATCTTAAAACAGTATTTGGTAAACATCAATCTTGGCCTCAAGATTATTTTATTACTTAGTAATAATTAGGATAATCCAAAAAAGAAGCTCTAAGAAAGCAGGAGGAGACTCAAAGAATTGGAATTCAAAATTATCTTGGCTAAATAATAACAGTGAAGAGAACTAAAATAGTAGTAAACATAAAATGAAGCAACAACTAAAACAGAAAATACTATGGAAACAATAAAAGTGTTGTAACCTAAAGAAATAAGTAAATACTGCCATCAAAATTTACTGATTACAACTGAAAACCTGTCTTATCTATCCAAGTAGTACTTTTACATTAGCACCTATCTCTCCAAGAGATCATCCTTAAATCAGAATCAAAGAGCATGATGTTGGGGCCAGGCGCAGTGGCTCACATCTGTAATCCTAGCACTTTGGTTCGCAGAGGCAGGCAGATTGCCTAAGCTCAGGAGTTTAAGACCCACCCTGGGCAATATGACGAAACCCTGTCTCTACTAAAATACAAAAAATTAGCCGGGTGTGGTGGCAGATGCCTGTAGTCCCAGCTACTCGGGAGGTTGAGGCAGGAGAATTGCTTGAATCCAGGAGACAGAGGTGAGCTGAGCTCGTGCCGCAGCACTCCATCCTGGGTGACAGAGCAAGACTCTGTCTCAAAAAAAAAAAAAAAGGAGCATGATATTGGAACCAGGAATAATCTACCAGAAATAAGAACACCTCCCAAAGATGTACCTTTCTGGTTTGAGTCAGGACCTCCTGATAACACTGGTCCCATGATCATAATCATCATAATATTCTTCAGACACATAAAGATCTCATGGAGGAAGGTGATCAAATGCCTTTTCCTTTCCATTGTGGATGAATGTGAAGAAATACTTATGCTGCAATATGAGGCAGAGATAAATTTCTTGTTCCTAAGAAGTATGACATATTGGAACGGGTTGGCAAAGGAATAGTGTTCAATCTTCCTCTAGGGAGGTTTTGAGAGAGTCTAAACTTTGCATCTGTTTTGCATGAGGTTTTCTCCCCAAGAGAAAGGGAAGTAGAAGAATTTTCAACATCTGAATTCTAAGGGAGCTGTTCAAATTGTAATTTTACATACTCAATTGAACTAAATATAGTACTCTATTTTCCCTAACACTTGTATTGCTCCCTAGTAGTAAATTGGTTGTTTACTTTTGAACGTCTACCTTGGAGGCACTAAAGATGATCTATAATTGGAATTGGGTTCATTACACTGTACCAACTTGCTCCCAACATATGTTCTGTTTACACAATGACTCATTCAGAGTGTTCAGTGCTTAGTGCAAACAACTATGATCTTCCAATATTTGATTTCTCCTTGGGCTTTCACACACCTCAGCTTTGGTTTCACTGAATGATTTTGGAAGAGAAAAGGGCATAAAATAAAGCTATACTAATGAGCGAGAGATTGAGTGATAACTATGAAAGTTTTGTGTATACAACTTCTGCAACTCAAAGGGCTCTGATGGTGTTAGCAAAAAACCATTTAAACACCTTTGCCCTCTGTCAGGACACAATCAGAGCTGTTTCTTTAATATCACAGTATCATTGTCTGTTTTTAACTTTTCTATTTACAGAGTAAAGAAAATGTTTCACTTAATATTTAAAAGATTATACAATGATCCAATACAATATTAAAGGGCACAGAATAATGTTGTTCAAATATGTAATATATATAGATGACTTTTTCTACTTGTATATGTTCACTTAGAACGCAGTTAAAATTTATAGCTAAATCCAGCTATGAGAAAATCTTCATTTCTTCAATATAGATCATAGGCATTTTATTTCTGTGCATCAACTTTTAAAAAGACGGTTTCAATTATCACATAATGTTGACACTTTATAAATATTAGTAAAAAGTCAATGAAAACGAAGTCACTTTCATACTGCTAAAAATAAAATGTTAACTAAAAAAATACTATTGGAAGACATGTATATACCACATTCATTACAATGGAAAGTAGAGAAATACCTGTTAGTTGTAATTGATGTCACAAACAAAATTTCCATAAAAGGAATACCATGAAAATTAGAACTAAAGCATATTTCTAAAAGTTCAATTGGCAGGATCCAAAAAAAAAAAATACCTACCCCTTGAACAAAGAAATTATATTTAATTTGTTTAAAGGAAAAGTCACTTTTTATGTTAAAACTCAGAAATCTCAGATTTTTCTCATTTATTTTCCAACGCAACATCCTCCAGGCTTTTTCACAGCAACCACATGGATCTAATAGACAACTCAGGCATGCGAACCAGTACACACTCAATTTTACCAGTTGCTAAAAATTGTTTTCTCTCACCCACAGCTTTGACCAGGTCACCCCTGCCCTCACTGTGGCTTCTTTATTGTTCTCCTTATCAAATGCAGACTCCCGGGATCTCAGCTTCAAAGGCCTCCTGTAGTTTTCTCAGCTTTCATTTCCTCTCTAACCAGTCTGTATTCTTCCAGCCAAGAAATCCTTCATTCAGCACTTTGATTCACTGTCCCCAATCCTTCATCCATCCTTTTTCTTACACTTCCAACACTGGCTCAGACCACATTCAACAGTGACTTCGCCCCTGAAATGGGATTCAACCTCAATTTATTAGGTTAAATATCCAACTGCTTTTGTTTGCTTCTTTCTATTTTTAAATCTAATGCTATTTGCCCTGTATAAAAGAGATTATGAGATAGGACCAGGACCCCTGCATCAAATTTCTCAAGTATTTTAATCTTTCACGTTCAATCTGTTAGACCTCTAAGGGGCATAGCACAGAATGAAAAAAAGTATCTGCATTACATTTAAAGACAGAGAAAAAGAGAGGCACTGTAGTATATTTTACGATTGCAGGTTGTAGGAATGTCCATTGATATTGCTTTAGGGACCATGACAGAAGCAGAAGATAGTGGGAATGTTAAGCACTAGATACAAGATGAACAAAGACACACACAACCCCATATCACACCACTGAGGTAACAAGCTGGCAACGAGGGGTGAGAAGGAGGAACAGAGATGGATACAGGAGGGAGAGGAAACTGGGAAGCAAATGGGCACAGTATTCCCAGTAGGAATACAAGTCACTACAGTTCTTCCTGCCAGGCAGAACACAGGCCATCTGACTTTGTGCCAAGTGCTGAAATGGACACACAACATTAGCAACACAAAGCACTATCTCATTAGACTTAGTTTCCAAAAGTCTGTTTTCTTTCCTCCAATAAACATTAGGATTAGCTTACTTATTTTGTTGCTCCCAACACTAATTCCAATGAAACTCCCAGTTACCATGTGAAAGGTTGGATTAATTCAATGACCTCATTTTCTTCATTGCTAAGAATACCTTTATACATTCTCTCATTTGAAAATACATTGAGTATCAAGGTTATCTTCTCAGAGAATATCCTGAAATAACGAGCCCTAGTTTCTTCATCTGTAAAATAAGGATAATAATTATGTAACTATTAGGTAGTATTGAAAATTAAATGAGACAGGGCACATAAACAACTTAGCAGTGATTGGCATCCAGCATGTGTGCAATAAAAGTTAGCTATGATTATTGTCATTGTTATTATTACTATAAGAACCTTGATTTTAGCAGATGACAGTTGTCATTGTAACCTAACATGAACTTTAAACTAGAAAATTTAATTTTTAGACCAAACGATATTTATATGCCTTTTCTATCTTCCTATCGAATACAATGAATCCCACTGTTTTTCAGTTTTCCTGAATTCATGCAACTCCCTTCCAATTCTGAAACCAACAGGTTGCTGGCCTGTTTCCTCATCAACACCACAGAGGAAAAACATGAGCGAGGAAGGAAAAGTACTAAAGCAGAAGATATCTATTCCTTAGTCTGTGTTGTAGTTAAAAGGTGAGTCTGTTGAGTCATTACCCACAACTCCTATGGGTCCCAAGGGAGGACAGTTGTCATCAGAACAGTTTTTGCAACCTGCCCTTTTAAATGTTCTGAGATATTTGTTCTCTTTCTTCTTGACTTTTTGCTTTGCACTTCACATGCCCCTTCCATGAGCTCATTCACTCCTTTGATTTTAGCCCAACATACACAAATGACTCCCAAGCTCTTATCTCTGCAGCTCAAGCCTCTCTCCTGAATTTCCGGGACCTACAACCAACTGATATGCCAGGAAATTTACATCTCCGAATGATTCTTTATCATAAACTATTCTTTTCCCTGTGGTCTCTACTTTGGCAAGTAGTGTGACAAACATGTTTCACCTTTTCCCAACCAACCACCTGGTGGTCATCCTTCCTTCTACCTTTGCTCTTCCCGGTGAACCACCAAATTCTCCACATGTGAGTCCTTGAGAACAGGGATTTTGTCTTATTTGCTCCTCAACCCCAGTGACTAAAACAATCCCCAGCACATAGCAGGCACTCCGTACATAGTTGTTATATAAATGAATAGTGCATAGTTACCACCCCATAACCATCTGCTAAATGAAGGACTGGATGCTTTAAGTTGCATTCTCACGAAACAGGAAGAACATACAAATTATTCTCCTTCACTTAAATGTTTCTAATAATTTCTTCTTATAAATAAGAATATTAAATCATATGATGCAGTTTTGTTTTCTATCAGAACAACAAGACATTATGTGTTTTGTTAGAATGTTCAAATGTTAGTCCTCTGGCTGTTGAGTTTCATAGTTAAACAAGAAGTTTTTCAGTCTTCAGACTTAATAAAAATCTGTAAAATCCCTCTATTCACGTTATACTTAACAAGGGGTCTTCTGAAATGTGCATTGAGAAAATTGGAAACAGCTTAGTGACTCAAAAGAATAATATTTCATAAAATCCTATGGAGTAAAAAGCCAGATTCCATGGGGCCACTCACTGGGTGTGTTAGGCAATTTCAGAAAACATTTTCAGAAAACTTCTTCAGATATTCTGTATGACATATGACAGAAGTAACTTGTCATATGTTGCCCACAACTTTTGAGTGGTTAGCCTCACTTTTCAATTACAACGTTTTTATTTGAATTGGTTGTAGTAGAATAGGGTTCTAAAGGACAGATGTGCATTCTTGCTAGAAAGTATGTGGCCTTGCCTTTTACTTTCTATCAAGTCTGTAGTCAAATCAGCTTGCATTGCTTTGCTTCATAAAAATAGCATAAAATGTGCTACAAATAATACAAATAAATAAAAGGAAAGTACATTCATGCCTGCATCTGTGTTTGACTTGCAAAATAAAAGACTTCATGAAATAAAAATATTTTGAGTCTCTTTTATTTTTATCACTACTTATTCTGTACTGAGCAGATCTGAACACTACATGTTTTCTTCAATTAGAAGTCATCCAACAGGTGGACTTATTTTCAGTGCAAACTCTTAGCCAAGATTAAGCCATATATTTCATACATCTTGTTCAAGATGACTGAGAGCAAACCTCTAAATTTCTTTTTCTCCAGGTCAATATTGGCAGTTCTAAACTAAATAACCACTTCTTTTTGGTACTGTGTTGAGATTTATTCAAACTGCCAACCATGAAAAGAAAAATAGAAACATTCCCAGGAAGAAGAGAGGGGTATATGCAAATAACTATTGGTTATCCATTACAAATTATAAGGTTAGTGAATAGTATTTGCTTTTATATACAATCATGTGCTATTTTTATAAACATCTACATAGAACTATCCCTACACATCTACTCTTTGTATGAGATGAACTCATCCCTTCTTTCGTGGACTGAATGCTATAGGTCTACCTTTAATTTATGCTATTAAGTGCCTACAAGAGATGATTTTTAAATAAGTAGTTTTGCATACAGAACCAAGATTTGATTCCAACTTTGAATGCTATTAAGTTAAATGTACACAGAAATCATTTTTTCTCCTTTTAAGATGTGTACACTATGTTTATGACAGTGAAGTCCTAGGTCTTTGAAACACTAACAGGCCCAGATTCAAAGGGGTTCAGATCACAGCTCAGTCAAGTTCCACCTCTATGATCTTGAGCAAATCACTTAATCTCTCTATCAGTTCTGTCATCTACAAAACGGGAAGTGCCTTAGTTCATTCAGGCTGCTAGAACAGAATACCACAGACTGGGTGGCTTAAACAAGAAACATTTACTTTTCACTGTTCTGGAAGGTGGAAGTCCAGGATCAGGGTGCGCAGTGGCATTCTTAGTGAGGGCTCTCTTCCTGGTTTAGTCCTCACGTGGCCTTCCTTGATGCATGTACAGACAGAGAGAGAGAGCACACAAGAGCGACTCTATCTCTTACTCTTCTTCTAGGAGCATGTCTAATCCCATCATGGGGGCTCCACCCCCGTAACCTCACCTTTTGTTCTTTTTGTTTGTTTATTTTTTGAGATGGAGTCTTGCTCTGTCACCCAGGCTGGAGTGTGATGGTGTGATCTCAGCTCACTGCAACCTCTACCTCCTCGGTTCAAGTGATTCTCCTGCCTCAGATGCTCAAGTAGCTGGGATTACAGGTATGTGGCATCACACCAGTTAATTTTTGTATTTTTAGGAGAGATGGGGTTTTGCCATGTTGGCCAGGCTGGTCTCGAACTCCTGACCTCAGGTGATCTGCCCGCCTCAGCCTCCCAAAGTGCTGGAATTACAGGCGTGAGCCACGGCACCCAGCCCATCACCTCAACTAAACCTAATTATCTCCCAAAGTCTCCACCTTCTAATACCATCCTCTTGGGGTTAAGGTTTCAGCACGTAAATCTGTGGGTGGGGGATGTAAATACGCAGTTCATCACAGGAAGAATAACCATAATCCTCACAGTGCTGCTGGGAAGAGTAAATAAGACCATGTATCTAAAGTGCTTAGCACAGCACTTAGTACATAATAAATGCTCAGCAAGTTACATACTATTATGATAACACTGTTATTGTTAAACACTATTAGGAAAACACCACTACTTGAATTGCAAAGTCTGGCCATCATTTCTTCAGTTCGTTTGTTTTATTCTGTTACTACCTTAACCATATTCACCAGAGTGCAGCATGGCTTAAAATTAATTAATTTTTTTATTCTACAAATCTTTAATCCAAACACCATTTCCATAGACCCCACCAGCCTCTAACACCTAGCTATTCCATCCTCATAATTTCAGCATTTTTCTGAGCTTAGTATTCATCACACACACTGATGCAATCACTTGTATATGTGTACATGTATTCCCATCACTCACGTTCCATTTTCATCCAATGTTTGCCTGTTTTCAGAGATTGATTATCACTAGAGAAGTGGAACCAAGATAATAGCCAGGTCTGCTTGATCCTACAATGGCCATCTTCTAACTGTGGAATGTGTTTCATTAGAGGTATACAAGTGCTTTCCAAGGGTATATTACAGGCAGAGATAGTTTTAAAGGAATCAATTTCCACATCCTTAAATTCCCTCTTTTCTATAATTGCCTATCTGAGGGCACATGCAGGGTAACGTCATTAAGTATTTCCTTTCTTACCGCCCTTTTCACAATGTTCCTTTTTTCCAGCTGACAAAAGAAAGGCACTTTTTAAACATTTCAAACCTGCTATGGCACATGCTCCTGGGTGTAAAACATCTGGAGTTCCAAATACATAGACAATTTAAAATATTTTCCATTTTGCTATCCTGCCTCCTCATTCTCCAAATGTTGTCAGAGAAGATATTGTTCCTGAAGGAAAATATTTGAAGGACAAAGTTAAAAGAGCACAAATAAACCCCAAAAGTAGAGGACCGGAGGCTCATTTCAGGCAACAAACTTATTTATTCTGTCTGTCCGTCTGTCTACCAAAATAGGCATCTTAAAATTTGAAGTGAAAAGTGGGATTGTAAGCTTCTAGGTCCAGTTAAAATGGTATAAAAATGTCCCACCTTACCTCTCGCTGTGATTGTAACTAAAAGTTGTAGACAGAATACACAAAGCAATTGTCTGTGGTATCCAAACAGTAAAGACCGGTAAGTGGACTAAGAAGGGAAATAAAAACTTTAAAAAAGAGTAATAAGGAGGTGAGCATTCTGGTGCTTTTCCTTTTCTACTCATATTTCCCAATACAGAATGAATGCAACAAAATCATGGAACTGTGCAGCAGGCTTGACCGAGAGAAATTCTCTCCTTGGTCAGAGGAATAAGCAGGAGGGGCCCCACAAAACCAAAGGAGGGGGAGTCCCCTGAGACATCTCCTCTCCTGACCATCCCTTGGAGGAGTCCTAGAAGCTGTGCTCATGGAAGCTGTACTCATGCAACAGTGGCAGCAGCAGCCAAAGTTGCCTATTTGCCCCAGAGTTGGCTACAACAGCGCAAAAGGTTAAAACTACAACTTTCTCGACAGAGGACCAGGGCAAAGGGTCCCTGGAAGTCAGAGAGTTTCAGGGAGATCACAGAGAAGAGGGAGCTGGAAATGAAAGATCACACAGAGCTATGTATAAAGTCCTGGGTTTATCTCTCAGGTCTCCATGCATGAAAATGATCTGAAACAGAACACCAAAAGCTTTGAGAAGTAAGCAACAACGTAATCCATGGCCCAAGTATCAGACTGATCCCTGTGAAATACACTCATGGGGAGGATCCAAAGAGCACTACAAAGGCTTTGAAAACTGAACGGACATTGGAAACAAAGCCCTTAGAAGGCATAATGTGACTTGTGACCGGAACTTAACTGGGTCAACTGACTATGAAAAGAAACAAACACACAAACAAAATTAGCATTTTCCAGAGAATTCTAACAGGACCCAGAATATCATAATATTTTCAAAATGCCCAGGATATAAGTTAAAATTAATTAACATACAAAGAAGCAGGGCATTCTCAGCAACCCCTTAGTGAAAAGATAATTAATAGGCACTACCCCTGAAGTGACCTAGATGTTGAAATTATTTGACAAAGACTTACTTTAAAGCAGCTGTAATAACCATACTCCATGAAGTAAGTGTCAACGAATTTGAAGTGAATGAAGGATAGAAGTTCTCAGTAAAGAAATAGCAACTATAAGAAAGAATCAAATGGAAGCTCAGAACTGAAAAATAAAATAACTAAAATATTTTTAAAAGACACTAAAATTGCAGAGTGAAGATGACAAGACAGAGTAAGTGAACTTATAGCTAAATTAATAGATATTATCTAATATGAACAAAAGAGAAAAAAGTTTTCAAAAAAATGAACATAACTTCAGGTACCTGTTGTATATTATCAAAAGGTCCAACATTGATGTCATTAAAAATCTAAGAAGGAAAGGAAGGAGAATGAGATTTGTACAGAAGAAAAGTTTGAAAATTTAGTGGCTAAAGTTTTCTAAATCAAATGAAAGATATAAATTTAGACACAAGAATCTAAATCTTTGGAATTTTTTTGGAACTCAAGAATCTCAGCAGAACCCAGATAAGATAAACTAAGAAAAGAAAATCAAAATAATTACTGAGTGGAATGTATTCAGGAATGCAAGGCTAATTTAATAGTCAAAAAGTAATACATGTAATCTCTACATTAACAAACTAAACAAAAACTACATGATCATGCCAACTCATACAGAAAAGCATTTGATAAAATTCAACATCTTTCATAATAGAAACTCCTAGGAAATGAGATTTAGTTTATGGGATTACCTGATTAGGTCTACTGAGGATATTCTACCTTTCTTAAAGTCAGCTGTGCCAAATAACATAATCTAATTATAGGAGTGACTACAACATGATATTCAGTTCATCCCCACATTCATAAGTGAGGGGATTACATAGGGTGAGTGCACAAGGGAACTGGAACCCTGGGAACCATCTTAAAACCATGTTTACCATAACAAGCAATGAACAATGGGAACTCAATGTTTTAAAATCAGTACCTTTTACAATCGTTCTCAAAGTATCTAACAAAATATGTGCAAGACCTATATGAGCAAATTATAAATGCCAACAAAAGAATCAAGAAAGACCTAAATAAATGATAAACCAAGTTCATGGCTTGAAAGACTTAATATGTTTAAGATGCCAAGTCTCCCTAAATTGATCCACAGTTTTAATACAAATCCAATCAAGATCTTTGGAACATTTTTTTTTTATAAACATAGACAAGCTAATTCTAACACTTATATAGAAAGGTAAAGAACTACAACTGAAAAATAAATTTTGAGACATAACACAGTGGAAAAACTCATACTAATAGATGTTAAGACTTAATATCAAGCCATACTAATCAAAACAATGTGGTTTGGTTAAGGAATAGGCACATAAATTAATGAAACAGAATAAACAGTCCAGATATAGACCCACGAGAACAAGGTCAATCAATTTTTGATGGAGGTGCAAAAGCAGTTTAATAGGGGAAATATAGGCCTTTCAACAAATGTGTCTGGAACAAATGGACATCCATTTGGAAAAGGAAAAAAATACCACTTGACCTACACCTTATACCTTAGGCAAAAAGTAACTCAATGTAGGTCATATAAAATGAAAACTGAAAAAGTCTTGGGAGAAATTATGAAGGAAAATCTTTATGCAATTGAGATAGGCAAATAGTTCGTATATGATACAAAAGTATGTTGCATTAAAAAAACTGATAAAAACATTTGTTCTGTGAAAGACACTGTGAAGAGAATGAAAAGACAAGGTACAGAGAGTGGGAAAATATTTCCAAATCATATATTGAACAAAAGATTTGTGTCCAGAATATATAAAGAACTCTCAAAACTCAACAGTAAGAAATCAAACAACCCCCCACTCCCACCATAAAATGAGCAAAAGATATGAACAGACACTTTGTAAAGGAGATATTCTGATGGCAAATAAGCATATTAAAACACTTTCATCATTAGGCAAATGTAACCACAGTGAGATGCTTCTACACACCTATTAGAATGGTCAAAACAAAAACAAAAGTCAATCTGACAATACCAAGTACTAGAGAAGATATGAAGTAACTGGAAGTTGCGTACATTGATACTGATGGGAATGCAAAATGATACAGCCACTCTGGAAAAAGAGTGGATAGACACCAATCTAGGTATTCATCTTAGAGAAATTTGCCTATAAAAACTGTAAGTGAATGTTTACAGTAGGAATTTTCACAATTACCAAAAAACTGGAAACAATCAAATTCCTTTCAACAAGCAAATAAACAAGTTGAGGTACACTCATACAATGGAATACCAGTAAGCATTAAAAATAACTAACCACTGATACATGTAACAACATGGATGAATATTAAAGGTATTATCCTAAGTGAAAGGAGCAGGTCTCAAAAGGGAATACACTGTGTGATTCCATGTATGACATTCTATCTAGAAAAGCCAAACCAGAGACGTGGAGAACAGACCAGCAGTTTCCAGAGGTTTGGAGTGTGGTTTTGGCCATAAAGGACAAGATGAAGATGATATATGCAGGGGTGATAGAACTGTTCAGTAATCTAATTTTGTGGTGGTTACAAATATCTATGCATGTGTTAAAACTCAGAACTATAGACACACACACACACACACAGTGAATTTCATCGTATGGAAATTTAAACATAAAAACTAAAGTCAGCCTATTTCTTTCAGAAAGTAACTCTGATTTGATGAATAAGTTTGACATCGAAGACTGGCATTACCAGTGAGATAAATTTTACATAAATTGGATGAACAAAACTGACGGCTCCAAGTTTTGATAAATATATATTTAAAGCATGTAATAATATAACAAGCATTTTATAAAAATATTGTATTAGAAAAAATTAATTGAAATTAACCAGTATTTCCATTTCTTATAAATTTTCCTGAATATATAGAACTAAACAAAGTGCCTCAAAGTAAAAGAGTAATAAACAGATATTTGATAAATCCAGGTAATATTCTCAGAAGTAGAGAACACGAATGGCTTTACTGACTGGGTAACAAATTCATTTGCAAGTAAGGTGCTTTCCAAGTCTGTGCTTCCAAAAATGGAAGGCGAATCTAATCAAGTTGTCATCTAATCATTAAAAATAATTTTAATGATAAATCATTACTATTTGCTTTTTGACAGTACAATGGGAAGCTTCTCAAATAATCAAATGCCATTATTCATAAAACTATTTCATGCCCATGTGTTTAATCATATGAATAAGTTTTCAAAGCACTACCATCTACAAGAAACTCTGATACAGTCTACACAAACCAGTGTTCAAGGAAAACAAACCTCATCTAATACATCAATATATGTCACATTTAAGGTTAGTAATTATTTATAAGCATTTATAATAAATTGAAAGTACAACTTTTTGATAAATTAATCAGAAAATAAACTGTTGACACTCAGAGTCTTATGACTGAAGGAAAGTTTTTTAAAGTAATAGTTTCCATTTTATGCAGTTTTATTCTAGAGATGCATGGTAGGGGGATAAAAATAATCTAAGCATTAAAGAGATATTACACTGTAATGAAATTCTGTAGGCAAAAGGAAATAGAAATGAATTCAGAGAGAAAAAGGAGCAAAGTAAAATTTGCTGAATGTTACAAGAGGAGCTTATAATTTTTTAATGTTTGGTAAATGTCAAAGCACTATGGGATTTAGGTTTCACTGGACACATTCAAAATAGTTATATGTCAATTATTATAATATTCTTTAAAATCTATTATCTGACACTATTTACATTCAAAGTTAAAATTTTTTAGATATTAATTTAAAATTGTGCAAGAACTGTGTACTTTGTCAAAATCCTTTGAGGGTATGCAGCAAAAATATCTGGAAGACCACATATCTAAAACACTATGTTGCACTGCATCTAAAACACTATGTTGCACTGCCTCCTCAATAAGAACTTAACTTTTTGTTTAAATGTGTGCAGGGTTTCAGACACAAAATAAACATATGGATAGAGCAGGTGAGAATGGAGACTTCAAATTACTTTCCAATTGCTGAGCTCAATGGAATTGCAGTTATGAAGCTCACAGTGCTATTTAGCAGAAGAAGTCACAA
The DNA here is from genome assembly GCF_002776525.5 of Piliocolobus tephrosceles. Taxonomy (NCBI): domain Eukaryota; kingdom Metazoa; phylum Chordata; class Mammalia; order Primates; family Cercopithecidae; genus Piliocolobus; species Piliocolobus tephrosceles. Next base: position 138,277,808 of record NC_045436.1, on the reverse strand, counting down.
TTTCAAAAGAGATTCACAGATTTTCATGTGATGATTCTAAATCATGCATTGGTTTCAGTGGGTGGCCCAGAGTTTAGAGTTCAAACTCTAAGATGTCTGAATTACTAGACAACTGCCACATCACTGCTGCTCAATTTCAAAAAAAACTGATCAAGCTTAAAGAATAATGTTCATCTAAAAGACACAGATAGTATCCTTTGCAGAATTTTGGGAAACAAATATGAAACTTAGAACTAAGCTAATATTTCTGCTATGTGAAAAAAAAAAAAAAAAAAAACAGCATTTTTTTTTTCGTTTACCTGGTTCTGTAAAGATCTATCAGCTATGATTAAACTGGCCATGATGGGGCATATAAAGCTGAATACAGAATAAAAATAGATGATGTTTTGAATTGCAAATGAGCAGCATTCTTGTTAATCAGAACTGATTATTGAACAAAATAGGCTCAAGGATGTGCACTTATGATCATATATGTTAAATAATATCAGACTTTTGACTTGTTGCTAAAACTTTCCATATTTTACTGTAATCTGTAAGACCACAATCTGATTGTGATCCTGAAATGTGATTCCAATTTCTGATTCAGAGGCATAATATTGACAAAATGCAGATGGGCTTGGTCTCCAGCCACTGAACAAAATAATATTCTGTACGAAGCCCAAGGATCAACCTATGATCTTGAGTTTCGGAGCTATCAATCTGCAAGCCCAGCAGCTAGCTTGGCAAGAGAATGAGAAGAATGAATGCAGATGAGGAAAGAAAACCTCTGTATTTCTGTTTTAGGAACCACTGTGCCACTTCAAGCAAAGCAATGTTTGGCAGAGAACAGAAACCTAATATCAAATGATCTATAAACAAGAATTACTGAGCCCAAAGAGAACAGGTAGTATTTAGGCTTAACAAGAAATCTATTTTATCTGCCACTGCTTCTTTATCCTGGGTATGTGGCATAGCAAAGTCAAAATAAGCCTGTAATTCTCCCAGAAAAACAGTGGAAATCCACAGGATCAGCATTGCTCGTGGTCACAGATCAAAAGAAGTTGTTAGGGACTTAAAAGGATTTTTAAAGCTTCAAGTTACAGCAAAATGAAATGTTAAGTACCAGACAAGTTGATCATGAAGTTTCTTCATAAGAATTTTGGCATATCCTTAGCTCTATCACTACCCAAATAACAACTATAATGACAGCTGTTCCTTACATAGCTTCTCTTCTGCATCTCATTTTTGACCACTCTCCCTAACATGTTCTATGTAACAGCCCTACAGACAGGGGCTGGCAGCTGATTAAAAGAACCCAGGGGAGATATCTGGGGCAAGAACGTTGCAGGCAGATGGAACAGAGTAGCTACAGCCTAGAGAGTAAAAACAAAAACATGAGGAGAAAAGTCAGAGAGGCATTCAGGGCCAGGTAATGTACGGTGGGATGCCTATGTTGCACAACTCCAGGAGGCACAAATGATACAAACAGGAGGCAGAAACACTGGGTAGAAGAGGGCAACAACAAAGCTTTCCCCAACAAAGGCCCCACCCTTAAGCTTGAAGACCCACAGCTCTAAGTAAGGACAGGCATTTCTGTTTTCACACCCAAAATGTTGCTTTTTGGCCCACCACACCCCTCATCCTGCCCCCATACAAACCCAAGACCTTAGCGCGCGCGCGCGCACACACACACACAGGAAGCGGCTGAACTTCGGAACCAGCAGACCAGCGAAGAGGGAACGACTTGGCAGAGAAAGAGAGAAGAGGGACGTTTGGCTGCAGAGTTCGGCTGCAGAGGGGAGTTCAGCATAGAAGAGTCTGGCCGCTGGGTGCTCCGGCTCCAGGGAAAACTACCTTCCCACTCCATTCTCCTGCTTCCCGCTCCCCATCCACCTCACTGAGAGCCACCTCCACCACTCAATAAAACCTTGCACTCATCCTTGGAGCTCACATGTGATCTAATTCTTCCAGTACACTGGGCAAGAACTTGGGGTACAGAAGGCTGTCACGCTGGTTCCCTCCCCTTAAGATAAGGCAGAGGGTCCACTGAGTTGATTAACACACAAGCCCTCTACAGAAGGCAAATTTAAAAGAGCTTGCAGGCTGGGCACGGCTCACGCCTGTAATCAGCCCTTTGGGAGGCCGAGGCGGGTGGATCACAAGGTCAGGAGTCCGAGACCAGCCTGGCCAATATGGTGAAACCCCATCTGTACCAAAAATACAAAAATTAGCCGGGCATGGTGGCACATGCCTATAGTCCCAGCTACTCGGGAGGCTGAGGCAGGAGAATTGCATGAACCCGGGAAGTCGGAGGTTGCAGTGAGCTGAGATTGTGCCACAGCACTCCAGCCTGGGCGACAGAGTGAGACTCCATCTTAAAAACAAAAAAAAAAAAGCTTGCCCACTTGGGCTTTAGGAGCCAGAGACACCCACCCCAAGACACTGCCGTGGGGCTGGAGCCCAAAAGGACTCTTGCAGGCCTCTGCACCTGCCTGTCTGCATGCTCCCACTAGGGGTTTGAGCTGCAGGGTGACCACACATGAGACACCCCTGTTGCATGTCCTGAGAGGGGAGTCAGGGAACTCTCCCGTTTTACTATTCACATTGACTTCTATATGACGGGCATTCTCCTGCAGTTGTGCAATGCAGCAATACTGATGAAGGCCTGACAGCTGTAAAGACCAAGGGCTTTTATACCGAGTGAGAGGGAAAGCCTTAGGAAACTTAGAGAGAATAGATGTGAAAGTTTAAAAGATCCCTTTCTATTCTGTGTGCATAGGGAAGCATCAAGGAAGAGGCAATAATAGCCCAAAGGGGCAGAGGGAGGCAGCAAGGAAGCCAATAATGAGGGTGGAAGGATAATCCAGGCACAAATCCAAGTGAGCTGGGACCAGTGGTTGTGGAGATAGTGAGCACTGGTTGGATCACGCATGTATTTTGACAGTTGAACCACTAAGATTTGCAGACAAATCAGATATGGTATGAAAGAGAAAAAGAAGAGTCAAGGATGACCCCAAGTTTTTAACTAGAACAACTGGAAGAACTACATTGTTATTGACTAAGGTGGGAAAAACTGGGAGAAGAGAAAGTGCATGGACAATATCAGACTGGTTTTGTACCTGTTTCGTTTGACATGCCTTTTAGAAACTCAAATAGAAACAAATAGGAGGCAAATTTGTGTGTGTGTGTGTGTGTGGGTGTGTCCATGCTGCAAGCATACATATGCATGCAGGTCCAGAGGTCGGAGGAGGGATGTGGGCTAGAGATCAGCATTTGTACTTATCAGTGTACCAGTGGTATTTAAAGCCATGAGCCTGAATTAGATCACAAAAGGAGAGAGACCGAAGGCCTGGGGCACTCCAGTGTTTTCAGGTGAGAGAAATGAGGAGCAAACACAAAGGAGACTAGAATAAGTGGCCAAAGAAAGAGGAAAACCCAATTGGAAGTCAGGTGAAGAGTTTATCAGGTAGGAGGGAGTGATTAAATGTAGCAAATGCTGGCCAGGTACGGTGGCTCACGCCTGTAATCCCAGTACTTTGGGAGGCTGAGGCAGGCGGATCACAAGGTCAGGAGTTTGAGACCAGCCTGGCCAACATGGTGAAACCCCATCTCTACCAATAAAACAAAAATTAGCTGAGTGTGGTGGCACGCACCTGTAGTCTCAGCTACTTGGGAGGCTGAGGCAGGAGAACTGCTTGAACCTGGAGGTAGAGGTTGCAGTCAGCCAAGATTGCACCACTACACTTCAGCCTGGGTGACAGAACAAGACTCCAACTCAAAAAAAAAAAAAAAAAAATGTAGCAAATGTTGTTGGAGGTCAAAAACTACTGAGAACTACTCTAGGATATAGCCATACAGGTAGAGGCCCTTGGAGATGTGGAAACAAAGGAGTTTTTCTTACGAGGTGTACGCAAGGACAGTGGAATGGAGGTTTGAAGCTTAGGGAAGTGGAATAAAATTGGGGATGATAGACAGATTTAAGAATCATCAGTGCATATGTGGCTATAAGCAAATAAGAGATTTCCCAGAGAAAACATGTAAGATGTTGAGAAAAGAAGGTTGAAAATAGAATCCTGTGGAATATCAACATTTAAGGGGCCAGTAGAAAAAGGAAGGAGACTAGAGGGTGGCCAGGGCAGTGAGAGGCAGATGAGAACAGCAATGTGCTAGAAACCAAAGGCAAAGAGTGCTACGAATGAAGAAGAAACCAACAGAGACAAAAGCTTTCCATTGCAGGCAGGGGGCAGCCAAGTTTATACTCCCTCCTTCACAATCCCACATCTCTTCTCCTATAGGACATTGTACTTATGGGCTATACCAGATACTCTCAGTTTCAAAGACTAAAGGAAGTGCATACTCCAGCTCCCTCGCCCCTCTAGTAGACTAATTCTAAACCACATGTTGTACACTATTTCCCAGATTTTCCCATGGGATTGCTCCAGTTGCCCACTATGGTAGATGGTTTAGTAATCTACTCTTTTTTTTTCTTTTTTCTTTTTTTTTTTTTTTTTGAGATGGAGTTTTGCTCCATCTCCCATACTGGAGTGCAGTGGCATCATCTCAGCTCACTGCAACCTCCACCTCCCAGGCTCAAGTGATTCTCCTGCCTCAGCCTCCTGGGAGGCTGGGATTACAGGCACATGCCACCATGCCCAGCTAATTTTTTATATTTTTAGTAGAGATGGGGTTTCACTATGTTGGCCAGGCTGGTCTCGAACTCTTAACCTCAAGTGATCCACCCTCCTTGGCCTCCCAAAGTGCTGGGATTACAGATGTGAGCCACCGCACCTGGCCAGTAATCTACTCTTTATTGGCCTGTTTCCCTTCCCACTCCTGTGACTCCCACCCCACCACTGTCTCATGTCTCTCCCAAATGTACCATGTGAGCTCAACTCCTTGTCTCAGGGTCTGTGTCTGTGCATCCCATGTCCATCTCTCCACTGGCCTATGAACTGCTTAAAAATATGCCTGTCTTCGTGACTTCTCCAGTTCCTGGTAAACTGCCTGGTACATAGAATACAGTTACTACATGTCTGTTGAATTGAAGGATTTACATTTGCACAGGGCACGTGGCTTCTCTCAAATAAAGTTATCTCAAATACATTATCCCATTTAGCCCATAACACAATTCTGCCACTTAGGTATTGTTATTTCTATTGTAAAGTTGCAGCAATAGAGGTTTAAAGGGCTTGAGAGACATGCTCAGCACCTTCACGATGCTGTTTGCAAAATATCCATGTAAGTACCTCATCTATCTCTAGCAAAATATTGATGTGAGTACCTCAAAGAAGTAGTATTAAATTATTTCTTCCAAATAAACTCACAATTCAATAGGAGAAATTCAGACTGTGTATTTTACCAGGATCCTGAAACTACAATTTTGCTGCTTGTGCACTGAACTGGTTGCTAGCAGCAACCGAAGCTAGACAGAGCAAATAAGGTGCTACAAAAAGGAAGAGCAAAATGAATTAATAAATAACTGAAGTTCTTTCATGGCAGAGAGATCCCCTCAGGCCCAAAGAAATACCATTTAAAATCGACTTTCCATATATGATTACAGACTAGGTAAAGGATTCATCAGAAAGCTCAGTATGATTGATGGGTCCTGAACTTTAGCCCCCTGAGTTCTCACATCTCAACTATGGAAACACACAAATGTTTATTTTAAAACCTCTGAACAGTTCCCACAGCATTATCACTTTAGCACACTATTTACTTTACAAGACCTAGTATCAACATAAGATAGAAAGGATAAGACAACTGTGTGTCCTTCTATATGGGAACAAAATGTCTTAGGAGTTATGACTGATTTAAAGGATATCAAGAGACGATGAATCGAATTTACAGAGCTATGCATTGGGAAAAGCAGCTGTTACAAGTTGTGGGTTTTGGCTTGATTCACTCTGGACAGACATGTGAGAGTTCTTGTGAGAAGGGGGCTGTAGCAGTGGGTATTAAAAAGGATTAATAATCAAATCTCAAGATGGTCCCAGGATGGTGGACTATTTGGGGGAGGATGGAGCCTGGGGGACTGGATTTAAAATAAGCTGGGAATGACCTCCCTGACCTCCGTTTCTTACTTTATAAAATAAAGATGACAATACCTTGGAGATTTACTCTGGAAACAAATTGAACTAACAGCTATGAAAGCACTTCAGAAAGGAGAACGGGGCACATAATGTAAAGGGGGTGAATTACTATTTCCGTGGGCAAATGATTTCACAAATTGGAAGGAGACGATTGAGACAAGAGTCAAGTTTTAGTCACCATTCATTTCATCAGCTAAGTAGGAACCTGACACCCAAAGCAAGTCCACAATCCCGAACATCTCCACCAGAACACTTTCTTCCATCCTCTTTGCTAAGTAGGAGCCTTTCTCTTTTAAAATATTCAGGATTTGTTTATGTAATTGACATTGCTCTATTTCATTGACATTTAGCCTGTGTCCTTTTATACTTTCTATATCACAGCATGTTTACATGTAGTTATTAATGTTGTTTTAATATTCTGTTTCTTACACATGGGTATCACAGATTAGGTTTAACACCTCTTAAAGGTAGGAAGTAGGTTAAACTATTATTAATATTATTGCTGTTAGAAAGTACTTTGCAAAACATATAGCCTTAGACCATGGTTTCTCAAAAGCAGCACTCCTAACATTTTAGGCCACATAATTTGTTGTTGTGGGAGGCTGTCCTGCATGTGTGTTGTAGGATGTTTGGCAGCGTACCTTGCCTCTACCAAAAGGTGTTAATAGTAACTCCCCCTGTTCTCACACTTGTGACAACCAAAAATGTCTACAGACATTGCCAAATGTTCCCAAATGGGGGCTGCAAAAGCACCCCTAGTTAACAACCAAGGCATTAGACAGATAGAGATTAAAATTATGGCCGCCATAATTACTTTCACTTTTTCAGAGTATCTGGAATGACACTTAGAAAAGAAAAAGTGCTCAATCAATACTGAATGAAAAATGAAAGAAAAACTACATTAGTTGTATTTATAAAGTGGCTCTATAGCATAATCCCTTACATGATTAAGACTGTATTATATAATGAACACTTTTCTGGTTGGCATACAATATATTCTTACACTTTTTAGTAACTATGTCTGTGTATACAAGAAATTACATTCTTACACATATACAAAGATTGTAGCTGGCAGTAGCTTTCTCTATAGCACACAAACTATGAATATGTCTAGCATCCTGTTTACCCATAAAGCAAGAGACAGAATACTTATTTTCAGTTCTAGGTAAATATTACATCAAACACCAATTATCAGATGCATTTTTGGAGAATTATTTCTACAATCAACAATTCTAAAATGATTATCTGACAAGTAGAGGATCTCAGATGAGTATACGTAGGAAATTTCTGTTCTCTTTAAACATACATTTTTAAGTATAAATGTTTCATCAATCTTTATAAGATTTTTTTCCAAGATCATCAATCTTTTCCAAGATTAGAATATTTGCAATATCCTCTGATACTGGAGAGCCAACGTTTTAAGTGGCATTTTAGTTTGTTATTAAAAAATACTAATAATGGGCTGGGCACAGTGGCTCACACCTATAATCCCAGCACTTTGGGAGGCCGAGGCAGGCGGATCACGAGGTCAGGAGATCAAGATCATCCTGGCTAACACGGTGAAACCTCATCTCTACTGAAAATACAAAAATTAGCCGGGTGTGGTGGCGGGCGCCTGTAGTCCCAGCTACCCCAGAGGCTGAGACAGGAGAATGGCGTGAACCCAGGAGGCGGAGCTTGCAGTGAACAGAGATCGCTCCACTGCACTCCAGCCTGAGCGACAGAGAGAGACTCCGTCTTGGAAAAAAAAAAAGATACTAATAATGTTATTTTGATTTTCAAGAACTGATATGTTTTGAGCAACAGTGTTAAATAACACTGATGATTTTTTGATTTTCAAGTTTTCTCTGTGAATTCTTAAATCCTGTATCAAAGGGTTACATTTTCCAAATGATCACTAATAAAGACTAAGCATTCTTATAAAACAGGAGAAAACGTAGTTAAAACAGAAAGACTTAAAGGACTTCTCTATCAGTCTTACTCATTCAGCCTTCTTTTTTTTTTTTTTTTTTTTTTTTTTTTTGAGACGGAGTCTCGCTCTGTCGCCCAGGCTGGAGTGCAGTGGCCAGATCTCAGCTCACTGCAAGCTCCGCCTCCCGGGTTTACGCCATTCTCCTGCCTCAGCCTCCCGAGTAGCTGAGACTACAGGCGCCCACCACCTCGCCCGGCTAGTTTTTTGTATTTTTAGTAGAGACGGGTTTCACCGTGCTAGCCAGGATGGTCTCGATCTCCTGACCTCGTGATCCACCCGTCTCGGCCTCCCAAAGTGCTGGGATTACAGGCTTGAGCCACCGCGCCCGGCCTCATTCAGCCTTCTAATGGCTTTTAGTTACATACTATCTTTTGGAGGGAATCCTAATTTAGCAGCAGACCTCTACTAAACAATGTGTGAAAAAGAAAACAAACTTCCATTTCTGGCCATGATGTAGTAACTTGCAGCAGATCAATGCCCCGGTCAAGTACAACTGGAAAAGCCAGATAAAACACAAGAAACATCTGTTTGAAGGCATCTGAGAGCTGATGAGATAATTAAGATGTGAGTGGACAAGGTCCCAGAGAGAAGGTAACTATAGAACAAAGAGTCTACATTCTTTTTTAAAGTTTTATTTTAAGGCCGGGCATGGTGGCTCACGCCTGTAATCCCAGTTAAGTTCAAAAGTACATGTGCAAGTTTGTTATATAGGTAAACTTGTGTCATAGGGTTTTGTTGTACAGATCACTCACTTATTAAGCCTAGTACCCATTAATTATTTTTCCTGATCCTTTTTCTCCTCCTTCCCTCCACTTTCTGGTAGGCCCCTGTATCAGTTGTTCCCCTCTATGTGTCCATGTGTTCTCATCATTTAGCTGCCACCTATAAGTGAGAACATGCCCTAAGAGTCTACAATCTGTGCATGCCTTTTCCCTCATGGAACTTGCCAGTTCTTGGCATGGTGCTACACATGTGACCACTGCAAAGAGAAGATAAGCCAGCAGAACTTTTGGCAATTCCACAAAGGTAAAGAGACAAAAATTAGAGTTTGGTGTTGCTGAAGCAGCCAGATACTAAGGAGCGAGGTAGGCAGTGAAGGGGGAAACATAGAGAAGCAGATCTACCACTTAGGGAGGGTTGCCTTTGCAAGGCATTTGCCACAGAAGGCAGGAGGCTGAAGAACTAAGCAGAAAACTTCGGAAAAGTAGAACGGAAATTACAGAAATTATATTGCTCTGAGAAGAAAATAAAATAAAATTTGGAACTACCCAAGGAGGAAGGGAATATAGTAAGCCTCCCAGCTTCTCGGTTGAGAACCGAGAACCACACTCGGTTGAGAACTAGAGAACCACACTCTCAGAACAGAGAAAAACCAGATAGAGTCTTATAACAATGAGGCAAAATCAGCTTAGTCTCTGATTAAATTAAGGCTATCTGGCACCATATGTGCCTAGTCATATATGTGGCACATATATGTAATCACATATGTGTCTGGCCCATAGACATCTGGCCATATATGTCTACCTTTCAAGAAAGAATCTATTGCTACATTTGCTGGCCCACCGCCTTTAGTTGTCAGATCCTTCGGGTTTTGCCTCGGCTGTGGAACACTGAAGAGATCTGCCTTACTAAGTGGCACACTCTTCCCAGGAAGGACCACATCCAATGACTGATTGACGTGGAGACACATAGACTCCACTATTTTGGCTCAACATGGGATAACTCTTGTAGGCCTAATACATTCCAGAACTCCCCAAGGATTTAGCTGAGGCTTTGGTGGGCCTGGATCATATTTCAACTCCTTCTTCCAAATTCTGCTTTCTCTCCCTCTCTTAACACAAAGGTTGAAGCTTAATAAATACTCCAGACACCAAACTCCATCTCAGTTACTGTTTCCAGAAAATTTCACTTTTAGCACTTAGTATCAGGCATGGTCTAAGAAAGCAGGTGATAAGATATGGTTATTGATCTAGATAACCTCACAACTACATCAGCTGTGAAAATTAGCAGCCAAGCAGCCACTAGAAGGGACAGAACATGCTTGGAGCTCTCCACAATGCCCCATTACCAAAGAATTGTCATTATTTTTCTTGTCTGTTAGCTCCCTGGAAACTCACCTAAGAGCAAATGTGATTATTTGACCTGAATAAGAGCTTACTCAGTGCAAAGCCTTTTCCCCGGGGTGTTTCTAAAAAAAAAAAAATATATATATATATATATATATATATATATATAAAACCAATTAACACTGCAACTGTCTGAGGTGGGGATATCACTCGGGGCAAACAAGAAGCTAAACATAAAAATTAAAAGAAAAATGTGGGGAATTCCTGTAGGAAAATTTGAAAAGCTCTAATACATTGCTGAGAATCTAGAAGATCCTGTGAATGTGCAGGACTATGCATACACCTAAGAAGAACCCAGAAAGGCCCAAATATCTCACCTGTGGCAGACTTGAGACCCTGTACAAGCAGAAATTAAAGGACAAGGCAGAGCTGTAAACTCTGCTATAGTATTGACTGCTACAGTATTGACTCTGCTATAGTATTGACTCTGCTACGATACTGACTATGTACCCTAATATGCACAGAATCCCTTGGCAAAGACTAGGATATATACCCGTTAAGTGCATTTAAGGAAATTCTGTCCAATCATTAGTTGATAGGCTGCTATCTTGGCAAAAGCGTCAGTGGCCAGACATGACAGAGAACAAACTTAACGTAATTTGTTCAGGGAACTCATTGAACAAATAAATAACAACAGTTAAAGCAACAAGAAACAGAAACAGCAACAAATGTTGTTGGGAGGAAGAATTCAACTTGCAGAGTTGAATTCTTATTCATATTATTCATATTATTTAAAATGTCCAACTTTCAACAAAAAAATTACAAGATGTCCAAAGAGACTGGAACATATGCCTATATATAGGGTAAAGAACAGTCAACAAAAACTGTTCCTGAGGAAGCTCAGACATTGAATTTACTGGACAGACTTTTAAATCAGTTATTTCAACACATTCAAAGAACTAAGTAACACATTTCTAGAGAACTAAAGGGAAGTATAAGAGCAATGGCTCCAAAAATACAAAATATTAATAAAGATATACAGATTATTTTAAAATATTAGAAGTTATGCAGTAAAATATATAATAACTGAAATTAAAAATTTACTAGAAAGACTTAACGGCAGACTTGATCAGGCAGAAGAGAAAATCCACAAACTTTAAGATAAGTAAACTGAGATTATCTAGTCTAAGGAACAGAGAGAAAAAAACAAAGAAAAATTAAAAGGTCCTTAATGACTTGGAGGATGTACCAACATACTGATAATGGGAGTCCCAGAAAGAGATAAAAGAATGGGTCAGAAAGAATGTTTGAAGATATAATAGCTGAAAACTTCTTAAATTTGGAGAAAAACATTAAACTGCATAACCAAGAAGTACAAAAATTCAAATAAACTCTAAAGGATCTACACTTAGACACATTGTAATTGATCTATCAAAAATCAGATACAGAAAATTTTGAAAACACCAGGAGATAAGCAACTCATCAGATAAAATGGAGCTTCAGAAAGGTTAACATCTGACTTCTCATCCAAACTCAGGAGTCCAAAAGGAAGTGGGATAACATATTCAAAGTGCTGAAAATAAAATAAAAGTGTCAAAACTTTTTTTGTCAAAAATTCTATATACAGCAAAGTATCCTTTCAAAATGAAAGACAAATTAAGATATCCCCAGATAAACAAAAGTGGAGAGAATTTTCTATTAACAGGACCACCCTGTAGGAAGTACTAAAGGAAGTCCTTTGGGACAAAATAAAAGGACAGTGTACAGTAACTTGAATCCATACGAAGAAATAAAAAGTAGAGGTAATTAAATAGGTAAAAGTAAGACAAAAGAAATATATTTTTTCTATAAAATTTTTATTATCCTATCTGATTTTTAAAAACAACTGCATAAATAAATAATTTATAATCATAATCAATGAACCTATGTTGAGATTATATTATAAAAAGATGTAATTTGTATGACAATAATAGTACAAAGAAGGAAGAAGAAACAAAGCTATACAGAGGCAAAGTGTAGATATTGTTGAAATTCGGTTGGGATTCATCTGAACTAGACTGTTAAAACTTAAGATGTTAATTTTAAGTTCCAGAGCAAGCAATAAGAATAACTAAAAAAATAGCCAAGCAACAAGAAATTTAAAATGGCATACCCCAATATTTCTGACACAAAAATGTCAGTAATGAAGGATCAAGAAATACAAAAGTCATAGAGAAAGCAAATTTCAAAATGGCATATGCAAATACTTACTTATCATGATTACGTTAAGTGCAAATGAATTAAACACTATAATCAAAAGGCAGAGATTTGTCTCATAGACAAAAATATATGATTAAATTATATATTGTGTGTAAAAGACATACTTTATATTCAGAGACACAAATAGATTGTAAGTTTAAAAATGGAAAATTTTAGGTGCATCTGTGTTACATATATTCTCTATTGTTGGGTGGTGTATACTACAGATGTCTCTTAGAGCTCATTGGTTTATTGTGCTTTATAAGTCTTGTATTTCCCTTTTAATCTTTTGCCTAGCTCTACTCATTATTGACAGTGGAATATTATGGTTGAATTGTCTATTTTTCTTCCAGTTCTGTCAGATTTAAGTATTTCTGGTGCTGTGTTATGTTTTCCTGATGAATTGACCCTTTATCATTAAAAAAATCCCTCCTCTTTTCTGGTAACAATTTTGTTTTAAAGTCTATTTGATCTAATATTAGTATAGCCATTCCAGCTCTTTTAGCAAAGATTGAATGGTATATTTACATATGTAATCTTTATCAAAATTATAGTTGCTTTTTTTTCAGAAATTGACAAGTTAATCCTAAAATGTATACAGAAATGCAAGGTATCCAGGATAGCTAAAGTAAACCTTAAAAAGTTAAAGTACACACACTTCATAATTTCAAAATGTATTGCAAACTGTGGTAATCAAGAAAGATAGATAGATCAATAAAATAGAATTGAAAGTCCAGAAATAAACCCATACATCTATGGCCAATTGTTTTTTAACAAGGGGCACGAAGTCCATTCAGGGGGAAAGAATAGCTCTTCAGCAATACATACTAGGACAACTGAATTTCCATATGCAAATGAAAGAAGTTGAACTCCTACTTCACAACATACAGAAAAGTTCATTTAAAATGGATCAATGACTTAAATATAAGAGCTAAATCTATTAAAATCTTAAAAGAAAACAAAGGAATAAATAATTAGTCACCTTGTATTAGCCAATTTTAAAAATACACACACTACATACGCAACAAAAGAAAAGACAGATAAAGTGGACTTCCTCAAAGTCAAAAACTGTTGTTAAAATGAAAACAGCCCCTGAAGAATGTAGGAAGATATTTGAAGATTATATATCTTAAAAGGCACACTTGTATCCAGAATATATGAAGAACTCTAGCAATTCAACAATTTAAAGAGGCAACCTAATTTTAAAATGAGCAAAGTATTTGAATAGATATTTCTCAATATAAGACATACAAATGGTTAACACTAACAAGCACATTACATGTTGCTCAACATAATTAGTCATTAGCAAACTGCAAATCAAAACGACAATGGGATACCACTTCACATCAACTAGGACAGCTATAAACAAAAAAGACAAGTGTGGTGAAAATGTGGAAACACTGGAGACCTCATACATTGTTTGTAGGAATGGCATTTCCTCAAAATGTTAAACATAGAGTTAATACTAGTCACAGCAATTCTACTCCTAGGTATATAGCCAAGAGAATTAAAACTGTAAGTTCACACAAAAACACAAAATCTTATACACAAATATTATACAGATAGCGTTATTCATAAGAGTCTAAAAGTGAAAACTGTCCAAATATTCCTCAATTAATGTATGGATTTTTAATGTGGTATATTCCTACAATGGAGTATCAATTGTCAATAAAAATGAATGAAGTACTAATAATACATGCTTCAGCATATATGAACCCTGAAAATATTTTGCTATGTGAAAGAAGTCAGTCACAAGAGTTCCATACTGTATGATTTCATTCATATTAAATGTCCAAAATAGTCATATTTATAGAAACAAAGTTAATCAGTGTTTACCAGGGGCTGAGGAGAGGGATGGCAATTTACTGCTAATGCGTGTAGGTTTCTTTCTAGGGTGATGAAACATTCTGAAATTATTATAGATGATTATGATGGTTGTACAATTCTGTATGTATACTAAACCACTTAATTATAAACTTCAAACAGATGAATTTTATAGTATGTGAATGATCTCAATAAAGCTGGCATTTCGCAAATCAAAACCACAATGAGATACCATCTCACACCAGTTAGAATGGCAATCATTCAAAAGTCAGGAAACAACAAGTGTTGGAGAGGATGTGGAGAAATAGGAACACTTTTACACTGTTGGTGGGATTGTAAACTAGTTCAACCATTATGGAAAACAGTATGGCGATTCCTCGAGGATCTAGAACTAGATGTGCCATATGACACAGCCATCCCACTACTGGGTATATACCCAAAGGATTATAAATCATGCTGCTATAAAGATACATGCACACGTATGTTTATTGCGGCACTATTCACAATAGCAAAGACTTGGAATCAACCCAAATGTCCATCTGTGATAGACTGGATTAAGAAAATGTGGCACATATACACCATGGAATACTATGCAGCCATAAAAAAGGATGAGTTTGAGTCCTTTGTAGGGACATGGATGCAGCTGGAAACCATCATTCTTAGCAAACTATCACAAGAAGAGAAAACCAAACACCGCATGTTCTCACTCATAGGTGGGAACTGAACAATGAGATCACTTGGACTCGGGAAGGGGAACATCACACACCGGGGCCTATCATGGGGAGGGGGGAGGGGGGAGGGATTGCACTGGGAGTTATACCTGATATAAAAGATGAATTGATGGGTGCTGACGAGTTGATGGGTGCAGCACACCAACATGGCACAAGTATACATATGTAACAAACCTGCACGTTATGCACATGTACCAGCATAATATGAAAAACAATACATCATCTTAATAGATATAGAAAAAAATAACAAAATTCAAAACCCATTTAGGATTTTTTTAAAAGTGTTAGCAAACTACAAATAGAAAGAGCTTCCTTAATTTGATCAAGAGTATCCTAAAATCCCTTCACCAAACATCATAATTAAAGGTGAAATATTGAAAACCTTCTCTCTGACACAGAAGAAACAGAAAGCACAATGACTGGAAAGAAGGAAATAAATTGTCATTATTTTAGATGACATGATTGTGTACTTAGAAAATTCAAATGGATTTACAGACAAACTATAAAAAGTGTTGAGTGATATATCAAATTTCTTGGATACATAAAAACAGAAAATAAAGGAAAATTTTTAAAAACATATAATTTACAATAACATCAAAAACACCAGAGACCACAAATAAATCTAAGGGAAGATGTGCAAGATCTCTATGGTTAAACCTATAACATGTAATTGAGAGAAATTTTAAAATGCCTCACTGAAAATACTGACTTAAATATTACCATAGTATATCATTGTTATGGTTGGAAAACTCACTGTTGTAAAGAAATTTTCCTGAATTTGATCTATAAATTTAATGCAGTCCCAATTTTAAAACAAAACAAAAACGAAAACAGCATTTGTGGAAATTACGCAGTGATTTTAAAATTTGTATTAAATGCAAAGGGCCAAAAATAGTCAATCTTTAAGAAGAACAAAGATAGAGGACATATAATATTCAATATAAAGATGCTATAAAACTATAGTAATCCAGATAGTGTGGTATTGTCTTAATTCTATTGTCAATTAGAGGGTTCAAAAATAGATATACATGTAATTACTCACTTGATTGATAGCAGCAGTGATATTACAGAGCAGAGGGAAATATTGTCTGCTAAATAATTAAATGGCAGTGAGTCAATTGAATATACACATAGAAAAAAATTAATTCCTATCTTTTACCTTTCACCATGCACAAAAATTAATTCCAGAATTATAGTAGATGTAAAACTGAATGCCAAAACAATTAAGATACTAGAAGAAACATAGGAGAAAAACTTCTATGTTTGGGGGTAAGCAAGCATTTCTTAAGACACAGGAAAAAAAGACACCAAAGAAAAGATTGATAATATGGACCCATTAAAATTAAGACCTTCTATTCCATCATAGATGCTAATAAGAGTAGAAAGGCAAGCCATAGGGCATGAGATCTTCACAATACATATATCCAACAGATGACTTGTATCCAGAATTCATACAAAGCTACAAATTTAGGCCAAAAAGATAGACCATCAAAAAACAGGCAAAATATTTGGACAGGTATTTCACAATACTCCCATCAAAATTGTTAAAATGAAAAAGACTGACAATGCTAAGGATTGGGAAGGATTTGGAGCAACTGCAACTTTCGTAAGGAGCTAGTAAGAGCATAAATTCGTACAACTACTTTAGAAAACTTTTTTGTTGAATAAATATAACCATATTCAATTAAAGACATGCACAAGAGGCTAGGAATGGTGGCTCATGTCTGTAATCCCAACACTTTGGGAGGCTGAGGTGGGTGGATCACGAGGTAAGGAGTTCAAGACCAGCCTGGCCAACATGGCAAAACCGTGCCTCTACTAAAAATAGAAAAAGTACCCGGGCGTGATGCCGTGTGTCTATAATCCCAGCTACTCAGGAGGCTGAGGCAGGAGAATTGCTTGAACCCAAAAGGCAGAAGTTGCAGTGAGCTGAGATCATGCCACTGTACTCCAGCCTGGGTGGC
Organism: Piliocolobus tephrosceles; assembly: GCF_002776525.5. NCBI lineage: Eukaryota > Metazoa > Chordata > Mammalia > Primates > Cercopithecidae > Piliocolobus > Piliocolobus tephrosceles. The sequence continues at coordinate 138,260,945 of NC_045436.1, read as the reverse complement.
AAAGCAAGTCTCTGTCTCCAGGAAAAAAAAAAAAAAAAAGACATGTACAAGAATTGTAATAGCATCACTATAATAGCTGAAAATTGGATACCGCTCAAATGTCCATCAACAGTGGAATGGAAAAATATATTTTGTTTCAATCATATATTAGAATGCTATATAACAATGAGAATGAATGAACCACAATACGAAGATGTAATTAATTTCTTGAACACAATGCTGAGCAAATTTAATGCAAACATAATGCTGAGTAACAGGTTTTAAAAAGTTACATATTGTATGATTTGCATTTATATGAAGTTCAGAAGTAAGCAAATCTAAGGTGATAGAAGTAAGGATAGAGGTTTCTTTTGGAAGAGTGAGATACGACAGGCAGAGGGCTTGAAGGCATATCTGGGGATGTTGTTAATATTCTGTTCCTTGGTCCGGGTTCTGGTTACATGGATCTTGTTACTTGGTTAAAATTTATCAAACTGTACACTTATTATGTATATCCATTCCTGTATAAATGGCATACTCAAATACAATCTTCTAAAAATGAAATGAAACACAGACACCTACATTGCTTTCCATTTTCCTGCTGAGGCGAGAAGCAAATTCTGCTGACGTTGCTGCTTTCAGTATGGTTTCTAAACTGGGAGCATTTGAGGAAATCCGGCCAGGAGTAATTCACCATCCCCAGGACTGATTCACAGCCTTCTTTGGCAGCCTCACAGAAGGACCTACAGGGCAGAAGTCCGTGACTAAAAAAAAAGAGAGAAAGGTGAAAATTATTGTCCTTACAGAATAGGTTTTGAAATAATAGTGAAATTAAAATTAGCCCCTGTGTTGTGATATTATCGTAATTTATACTTACTATAGTCAGCAACTTAAATTCTTACATTCAGTCCTATGACAGTGATTTTGGCCACTCTATTGTCTTGATTCTAGAAGAAATAGCTAGATCTACACCATCTATTTCTTGTAGGAGCATTCATCAATAATTTGTTTAATATTTACTGGGCTAAAATATACAGTTGTCAGCCTAAAAGAGCTCTATTTAATATCAAAAGGGAAAAATTAACATGGAAACGAAGGCCCTCAAATTGCAAAGGCAGAAGTAGGTCAAAAATATGTTATTCTTGTACTTTTATCTTCCCTTTGAGAAATTCAAGCATGTCTGAGTAGCAGCAGAGAGTAAGCTGTTCCATTATTAACTTCCCCAGTCTCCCTAGAAAAGGAACATTATACAGACAAGTGGCAACTTGGACCTTGTACAGTTATTTATCTTTTCAGATTTCTAGTTTGTCATATGCAAAATAAAAAAATGCAAACAATTATCTGTTAATAGTATGAGTAATGATGCCCCTGGAGCTTATCTTTATTCACTTGACATGCCATCAAACAGTCCTAGATCCACAGCTCTGTGGATGAGAGGATACTAACAAAGTCAAGGCCATGCACTTGTTTCCTTACAGACCCAGGTAATTGTTTCTACTTTACAGCTAAAGGCTGCATCTCTCACCCTGGCTGGTCAATTGCTAAAGGCATTTCAAATAGTTTTAAGGAAACTGGGAAAGAAAATACCCGGTTCAGTTAAACCAAAGCATACACTTCACAAATGTAGGGCCAATAAGATATCACAGAATCGCAGAATATTAGATATGCAACAAACCTTAAACAATACCTTATTCAAATCCTTCATATGAGATAGTTCCAGGAAGATTCTAGGACGGATTTGAGGTCAAACAGCTCCCACTGGCAGAAGCAGGAATAGAATCCTGGTGTTTCAAGTTTCAGGACACATTCTACCTACTCTCCCTGTCTCTTCTCTTGTAAGGACCTAATAGCTGGGCTTTTAAAACTCCTTGATCAAACAAGCACATTTACAATACCCCATTCATACTTCTACAGATTACAAAAATATAAGGGGATATGCCACCCATTGAGATCAAATGAAACTAATAGGGTCTGTAAAATAATGTTAAGGGAGAGATCTTTGTACATAAAAACGGAAAAAGGGAACTCAACATTCAGATAAAAATATTTTACCTTCCTCTCAGAAAGTCACCTTAAAACTGAATATCTTTTAGATTACTGATCGTCATATAATTGTCTTCATACATTAATATGTAACCAAATTCAATAGTGAAAATGTTGAAGAAGAGGTTTTGTATTTGAAAGATTTAGCTTCAGCATATAAAATATGGATTCGTTCAGGCAAGTTTATTGGTATAAAGAAGACACCTGAAATATATTAGATATTTCTAGGACTAAGAAAGGATCACTTAAATAACACTGTTTTTCAGTATTTCCTGCCTGTCCTGAATCTTATCTCAGAGATGTTAGCAAATATATTTTCTCAAATAAAGTTAAGATACACAGTTAAGGAATGTGGAGAACATAAAATTACTACATGCAGTTAATTATGTTCGCCAGGCACTGCTCTTAGTGCCACACATGCATCACCTCACTGATTTCTCAGAACAGGATGAGTAATAGGTGTTATTACGCATCCCCAATATACAAATAAGGAAACAGAAGCACAGAAAAATAAGACATTTGTCCAAGTTCACTGAGGGAATGAGGGTCAGAGCTGGGATTAGAACTTGGGCAGGTTGACCCAGGATCTATTCTATTTACTACTGTACTACAAGTAAGTACTAATTTCATGAATGCATGTCTTGCAAGCACAACGAAAATCTTTTTTTTTTTTTTTTTTTTTAATGGAGCCTGGCTTTGTTGCCCTGGCTGGACTGCAGTGACACCATAGGCTCACTGCAAGCTCTGCCTCCTGGTTTCAAGCAATTCTCCTGCCTCAGCTTCCCGAGTAGCTGGGATTACAGGAATGCGCCACCTCACCCGGCTAATTTTGTATTTTTAGTAGAGACGGGGTTTCGACATGTTGGCCAGGCTGGTCTCAAACCCCTGACCTCAGGAGATCTGCCCACCTTAGCCTCCCAAAGTGCTGGGATTACAGGCATGAGCCACCGCACCCAGCCGAGAGTGCAAATCTTGATATGCACTTTGTGAATGGCACCATCATATACATTATGGGTGCGATCTCCATTTTACAAAAGCCTACAAATGTGCATTGAATCAGTATTTGTCAGGGGCTAAGGAACACAAGAAAAGGGTAAATACACTTCTGCTTTCTTCACTAGGTGTGAGCCAGCCCACAGTAAAGCTATAAAACAAGCTAGGCTTCTCATTGGTGTTCCTTCTTTGCCCCCTAGTTCTTGACCAAGATCCCAGGGTCCCAATGCCATTGAGATCACCCCGATGCCAGCACTCCACCTAGATGGCCATCTCTGCCAGAGTGCTTGAAACATATTATTCCCTATCCTCAACCAAAACAGCACTCCCAATTACAGCTAATCTCAATTAGGCTTTCAAATAAGAAAATAGATGAAAAAAACACAGAATAATGCATAATAATAAATGAACATTTAACCCTCCCAGAGATTTTTGCATCATTAAAAGAAGACTGCTTACTGGAGTAATGGATCTCTAACTGATGAAACTCCAGATACCATTTAAAGGGGAAAAAAACATTCAACATTTTTTGAAGATGAGAAAGATATCTGCAAACTGAATAACACTCTGGAGCCCAATTCTCCCAAGTGGTTCCTGGACCTTTCCTCATTTCTGAACTGACTTATTTTATTTTATTTTTTTTAAAATCATTCTACATCTTTTCTTAGAATCTTCTAGGGTAACAAAAATGAAGTTTCATGCAGGAGACCAGAAGATTGTTTTCAAGTTCTAAAGTTAAGTCTCTAATTCAGAAATGGAATCATTGTCATTGACCCTTATGGTGGTCATTTTCTACAGGAAAGCCTCAGTCTACCACCTTGCAACTTTCACATGGCCACTCCTCCACTGCTGAATCTTGGGCCAATAGCTCACTCATGCTAAAACTCAGTTTCCTCATTTGAAAAATGAGGATTTTGGAAGAGCTGGAGTTTGGATCATTTTTCATAGTCCTTTTACTGCTAACATTCTGTAAGTTAAAATTCATTCTTTAAGGCAATGTTTCTCAGAGGAGCACTGGTAATCCCACCAGCTTTGCTAAATTTCAAAAGGTAACAGGCATTTTTCTCAAGATTTGTTCTGGGAATATGTAGAGACATTAAAATACCATTAGGCCCTCCATTCTAAAAATAGGGCCTAAGAAAAATGTCTACAGTGTTTCCAAATAGTTCTCTTAAGAGGTGTAACCAACTGAGACCCATAAGCTTTAAATTGCTGGACCAGGATATATGTGAAATAGTGATGGGGTATTAATAACTAGCAACACTTTCAAACAGTGAGCAAAATGAGGAGTCATTTGTTCTTGCATTGCATAAAATTCAACTGCTTATGGAAGGTTGAAGCATTTTGCTTTTCATCACATAGAACAGTGTGGTGAGACAGGCCACACTATTTTGGAATATGTGTCCATATCCAAGCAACAAACAGATTGATGACTTTAAAACAGTGCTCTACACAGAGAAGGAGTCCACTTTAGCTATCTAAAAACTATTTTAGAAAGAATGCTTATTTTAAATTGATGTCTGAAGTGCATTTGGTGTTGTGCAAAAGTACCTAGTATATTTCAACTAAAGTTAAAGCAGAAAGCTCTTATACCTCCTCTATAATTATTTGTTCAAACATTTGATAACTGTATAAATAATACTACTATATAGTCACAGTGAAGTTCTTATGGTGTTTTCACTAGGAAGGGTGTTGTAAAATTATTTATCTACCAAAAACTGTACAATTTATCTATAAAAATATTAGAGAATTTATCTTCAAATAATTTTGTTATAGTATATATACAAATTAGTATATGCATTTTATCTGCAAAAAACAAGTTCTGATAAGGACATAACGTTTAAATTATGAAATAAGTCAGCCACAAGGCAGGATTATATGGTTAATGGATTTTTAAGTTCTATAAATCACTTTTCTCTTAACTTTTTATTTTGAACTACTGTTAGACTTACAGAAAAGTTATAAAAATAGTACAGAAAGTTTCCATATATCCTTCATCCAGACTCCCCTAAGGTAAACATCTTACATAACTATAGAATAATTATTAGAACCAAGAAATTAGCATTGATACAATACCTTTAACTAAACTAAGGACCCTATTTGAATTTTGCCAGGATCTCCATTTAGGATCCCACATTGCATTTAATTGTCACTTTTTACTTTTGGCAAATAAACTAATCTTTAAATATATTAGGAAACTCAGAATTTAAAACTCTTTTTTCATGAGAGGAAAAGAAAAAAAAAAAAAACAGAATCTTTGTGACAGGTGGACTTTAAGATGGCCCCAATGATCTCTGCTTCCTGGTATTCATGCCCTGTTTAATCCCCTCCTCTGGCATGTAGGTTGCCTGAGTGATTTGCTCCCAATCAACAGAAGGTAATGGAATGTCAATTTCATCATTAGTCTACATAAGATTATGACTTCTGTCTTGCTAACAGACTCTCTCCCTTACTGGCTTTGATGAAGCAACATGTCATATTGAGGAGACCCACATGGCAAGGACCTGAAGGTTGACTCTGGCTAATAGACAGCTAGGAACTAAGACCCTCCAACCAAAGCCTTTAAGGAACTGAAGTTCTCCCAAGGATCACATGAGCTTGGAAGTTGATCCTTCCCAAGTCAAGCCTTCAGATAAGACCCCAACCCTGCCAATATCTTTATTTCACCTATATGACAGACCCTAAAGCAGAGGACCTGGCTGGGCCACTCCCAGATTTCTGACCAACAGCAACTGTGTAATAATATAAGTGTATTGCTTTAAGCTGATAGGTTTACGGCAGTTTGCAATATATAACTAACACACTTTTCTTGACACATCACATTGTCAAAGGCATGCTACTGAGTTTGATGTCCTATTCATTGACAAGACTCACACAATAATCTTTTTAAAAATACATTCCTAAATTTGTCTTTGTTATGCTGAGCTGTTCAGTGAAAAATACTCACAAAATCAGTCACAGGCAGCTCCCAGAGCTGCAGACCTTACTTAGTCGTGAAGAGAATGTTAATGCTGGAAGGATCTTCCAAGATAATCTACTCCCATTTTCTCCTTTTGCATTATGAGGAAATTGAAGCCTAAACAGATTTCATAGCCAAATACTGTGACTCCAGCCCAGTGCTCCCAAATATCTTGCCTATCTGACCTCCTTGCACAATCCATGAGCAACAGATGACACAGGAACATAAATCAACAAACGACAACACTACTGGAAAACCCAAATAATAATAGACGGCTTGTTCTCTCTATGATAAGCGAACAGCATTGGCTTCCTATGTCAGCATATTCTGTGACCTCAAGAGACCATATAAGAGGTTAGGCTTAGTAGGGTATAAGAGAAACAGGAAAGAGGCTTCTTTGGTCTCTACTCCACTAAATGTGGGGATGGAAAGCTGTGCAAGGGAATTTTTACATGTGTCATTGTCTCCCATCAGAAGATAAATAATTCAAGCAGTTGGGGTATTTTTTGGTCACATTGGTCTGACTCTAAAATCCAGGAGTGTGTCATTCTTTTTCTTCATTTGTAAGAGTCATCTTACCAGAAAAGAGGTGAGCCACTAAAGCAGGTTCACTGAAGAATGTTTAATGAAAGGGCTCTGATCTCCTACAGAATGAAAAGGTACAGGCAGGGTTTAGATAAACCAACATGGGGTAGTACAGTAGGCTGCTGCAGGGAGCTATTAGCACTCTAGGTTTAAGAGACAAGGGGAAAGAGAATTTTCTGGAACTTGAAGATAGTTGTATGGGGAAGGCTGCTTGATAGGGGTTGTGGCCTCTTCCAGTGAGTGGGCTGCAGTCAACCCATGTAACCTGGCAGAAAGACAACCAGGGGATCACTACCCAAACTGCCTATCCTCCCACACTCTGATCTCATGCTGGTGGCTTCCACTGGTTGAATCCAACAGGAAGCTAGAAAGTAGCCACTGTTAAAGCAGTCTCTCCTGGGAAGAGTTGGGATGGAAGAGAGTGGAAAGTAGATATGGAGAAGTAAATAAGAAACAGCCAGCACAAAACTGCATGCCTTGCACCTAGTGAAAGCTCAGCAAATACTTGTCAAGGGATGAAACACAGTGGCGTGTGAGCAGATAAACTATGATTAGCTTGACATCTGGTAGGAGTGTTTACACCACAAGAATCAGCAGATTCCACAAATAATGGTTTTGTTGTTAGTTTGTTTTTTTCTTTCTCAGGGATCCAATTTACCAGCACACCACTGAATAAAAGTCTAAATCACATTATCTACTACAGAAGGAAAGTTGTTTTCATTTCCACTCAAAAGAAAATTACTGCCATGAACTTCTTGAATCAACATAAGAAATGATCTCAATATTAACTCCTTCTCCACCACTTCTACCACTCCTCCTTCATATACATTATTTTTTCGGGGAGTATAGCTCAGGGGTAGAGCATTTGACTACATATGCACTATTTTTTTGGTGGTAATATCATCTAAGTCTCCAAGTCCAAAAGCCTTTGCCTTCCAGTCAACTTAGCCATTCATATGCAAATAATCACTAAATACCGCCAATATTACTTCCTAAAAATCCTTCAAATCCATTTTCCCTTCTCTCCCATTTTATTTTCTAGAAAACTTAAGCCAGCTGTACTCTCTCTAATACACGGTGCATCTGGCTGTCACTCCACCTGAATTGCCTTTTTCCCCCACCTTGTTTACATGGCAAATTTTTCTTCTTCCTCCAAAATTAATTTCAGCAGTTACCTCCTCCCTGCTAGTAGCCTTCCCTAATAATGCCAGATAAGATGAATTCCTCCCCTTTCTCTGTGTTAGCTCCACGCCTTGTAAACTGATCACAGTTTACAGCAATTTAATTGTGTTTATGTCTGGTCCTCTATTATACTGAGTCTCTTGAAGACAGTAGTATGTTTTATTCATTTCCATAACCCAGCATCTAGCAGTGTGCCTGGCACATTATAGGCACCAATAAGTGTTTGCTAAAGGAATAAATTGATAATTTTCCGGGTATCTTTGTTGAATAAAGTGATACCAGGAGCTGAGATAGAGCTAGTTCCCAGTAAGACCCTCTATCCCTCCCTTACCTCAGCACCCCCCCCACCCGCCACTAACACTCTTTACCTTGGCAACAGTAACTGCTTGCAGTACTGATCCCATCATGACCTCTTTTTCCACTTCAATCAATTACGACATGATGCTCAGTATATCTGGCTCTCCCTCACCTCCCAGACTTCCAGATCCTCATGGATCAAATGTAAGCTTTGCAGTAAGTTTTCCTGAGCAACATTGCCTAAAATTGCACCTCTTATCACCATACTCCCACCCTCCCAAAGCTCTCCATTCCCCTGCTTTGCTATTTTCATTGCACTTATCACTATCTGCTAAATGAATATTTATTATCTGTCTATTTATTTGCTTACTGCCTATCTCTCACCGACATGACATAAGCTCCGTGAAGCCAAGGATATTTGTTTATTTCATCTGCAGCTCTATCCCTGCTGTGCACAGTCAGCACTCCACAATTATCTGTTGAATAAGTAAGTGAATCACATGCAGAGGTGATTCCTGTCTGAGATAAAGCTGTCAGTAGCAAAGTTGGGAGGGGAACTTAACTCCCAACTTAATAGGGTATACAAAAGCTTACACTACCTGCCCACGAGGTCCCCTCCACTTCAGGTCAGCAGGTTCTACATGCACTATTCAACCTTTAAATAATACCCATGTAAGTTAAATGTCAGTAAAACTGTCATAAATGAAAAGCCTACACAGACCGAGGGTCTTGTTTGTTATGCCAATAGTAGTGTGTCACTCTTAAAATAGAGAAACTTAGAAAATACTAACAGATAAACACAGTTTGAATTAAGATGGGCATGAATAATGTAAAAATGGCACAGCCACTCTGAAAGAGAATATAAAATTCCATTCTCTTTTAACCAACACATTCCTGATTCTCATTAATATCTGGCATACTTACCAGGACCCAGGGGATGAGAGATTAACAGATCACAGAAGAAATGTGCAATTGTTTAATTATTTTGCAGCTGTTTTAATTTTTTTACACATTATAAAATGGTGCCATAAATATGGATATTCAAATGAATAACAAGTATTATTTATAGATTCTAATCAGAGCCACATAATTATCAGGGGAACCCACCCCAATATTTCAACGTAGGTTCTTTCTATTTTCCCTAAGAGTCAGCTGGTCTAAGAAATAAAGATAAAGAGTACAAAGAGAGGAATTTTACAGCTGGGCCTCCAGGGGTGACATCACATATCTGTAGGTCCGTGATCTGTAGTACCCCCTGAGCTGCAAAACCAGCAGGTTTTTATTAAGGATTTTAAAAGGGGAGGGGGTATACAAACAGGGAGTAGGTCACAAAGATCACATGCTTTAAAGGGCAATAAAGATCACAAGGCAAAGGGCAAAATTAGAATTACTGATGAGGGTCTATGTTCAGCTGTGCACATACTGTATTGATAAGCATCTTAAACAACAGGAAACAGGTTTCAAGAGCAGAAAACTGGTCTGACCTCAATTTTACCAGGGCGGGATCTTTTCCCCACCCTAAAAACCTTGAGGGTACTGCAGGAGACCAGGGCATATTTCAGTCCTTATCCCAACCACATAAGACAGACACTCCCAGAATGGCCATTTATAGACCTCCCCCTAGGAATGCATTCCTTTCCCAGGGTATTAATTATTAATATTCCTTGCTGGGAAAAGAATTCAGTGATATCTCTTCTATTTGCATGTCCATTTATAGGCTCTCTGCAAGAAGAAAAATATGGCTCTATTCTGCCTGACCCCACAGGCAGTCAGACATTATGGTTATCTTCCCTTGTTCCCTGAAAATCACTGTTATTCTGTTCTTTTTCAAAGTGCACTGATTTCATATTGTTCAAACACACGTTTTACAATCAATTTTTACAATAGTGATCCTCAGGTGACGTACATTCTCAGCTTAAGAAGATAACAGGATTAAGAGATTAAAGTAAAATAGGCATAAGAAATTATGAGAGCATTATTTGGGAACTGATAAATGTCAATGAAATCTTCACAATTTATGTTTCTCTGCCACAGCTCCAGCTGGTCCCTCCATTCGGGGTCCCTGACTTCCCCCAACACATAATACCAATGAATTATTGAGGAGAAAGGTACTGCACAGAGCTTGATGAAATGTGTGTGCTTGTGACACTGTCAGTAACATGACAAGGCATTTTTAGATATATTTTATCTGTCATGGCCTGATTCTCTAGCTTTACATCTTTGTAAAATGAAAGTAATCAGAATTATATGACAGTATCTTACCTATGCTTTGAGCCATTTTGGCTCATAAAATGAAACCTCATCTATCACTTCATATTTTATATATAATGCCAAAAAAGCAACTAAGTCACCAGTGTTGTATGATGTTGAAAAGGGAACTTTGCTACAACCAGCCACCTAAACAGCCAGGTTGCCAGAACTCATGTACCTGACTGCTGTTTCCAGGTTAGCAGATAAATTCAGGAAAGTAAGCAGTAGATGACTTTCAGAATATTTCTTTGGTAACAGCAACAATGCTCATCCTTTTTGCTTGACTACTGATCTATATACATTTTAAAAAACTATAAATATGAAAATATTTAAGTCCTTAATGTTTCCATTTATTCCCAAATGTGAAACAATTTGGGATATACGTAACTTAACACCTAGAGCCTGAAATTCTATTTTCTACCATGAACTGTTTAAGCAAAGACCAATCCACCCAAGACACAGAGGGGTCAAGCAGATGACATAGCTCCTCCCCAGGGTGATACCCTTTAAATAGCTGTTTAATATTTATTTGGGTAAGAAACTGAGATTCGCATTGAAGAGAAACAGGACTTTAGGTACCAGGGTCCCAATTTGCAAACTCAACTTAGTAAACCAGAAGTCCTGCAGTTAACTTGGCCCATTCTTTCTGAAGGCAGTTAGGTGGCCAGTTGTTGCTACTGGATATGATCCATCATATCTCAACACCATGCCCCCCAAAACCTTCAAGAAGATTCTCTGATTAGTATTTCAAAGCAAACATAAGAGTGTTTTTGAGAAAACCTATGCCAAATTTAATTTTCTTCATCTTGTTTCATGAGTTTTTAGAGTTCCTTATTCATCAGTGCCTTGGGCAACTGTAAATGGACCTGCCTCTCAACTCAATGAAAAACCAATTAACCTTAGGATGCTGGATTCCTTACCCCAGTGTCTCTAGTAAGTTCTCATCAGTCGATTTAAATACCTCCAGTAATAGCAAACTCACCATTTCCTGAGATGACAATTCTGTATTTACACAAGTTTATTATCCATAAAATTCTTCCTTTAGCTAAGTAGAAATTTACTCCTCAATGACTTTCAATTACTAGTTCTATTAATATGTTTGCCCTATGGAAGAACACAGAAAAAGTATGCTCCGCCTTCCATCTCATGGCCCAGAAACATTTGAGAATGGCCATGGTACGCCCTCAGAGGTTCACACCCCCAGTTCCCTCAAGGATTCTTCACATGAACAGATTCTCAATCGCTATTCTCATCAGTATCCTCTTGACATTTTATTGTTCTTTTCGTTCTGTTCTTTATATAAACTTTAATGCTAAAATTTTCAATTAGAAAGTCTTTTTAACTGAGTACATATGAGTTAATATTAAGAAGAAGCACAGAGCTGCCAAGCCAGTCTTCAGGCACAATCTAGTGATTCCTTATCCATTAGGTCCAGGATTTTAACAGTGATGAAGAAGTGAGAGTTAATGTACTATCTTTTAGCTGGTTATTCTGCCAACCAGATCATCAGTGTTGCCTGATTTTAAAAAGAAGCTCAGGAGCTTCAGAAAGAAGCTAAATTATCTCTGGAAATACTATCCAAGTCACCTTAAAGTTTCAATTCCTTTAAAATATATACAAAATTTGATTTAAGCAAAAATTTTAGGAACATATAAATTATACAAAAAGTGTAGTACAACTATAGTCAACATATTTTGAACTCTCATTAACCTAGACATTTAGGAGGATTCCTTGATTGAAGAGTTCATTTATTCCTTTACTTAAATATTTAATGGGCACCTGCTATGTGCTGGGCAGTGTTCTGAACAATGGGTATACAATGGTGTGCAAAGTCAACAAGTTCTCTGCCACTGTGGAGCTTATAAAGTAAGAGAGGCAATAAACAGGCAAAAGGGGATATAACTGTGCCATGGTGAAAGATAACAGGCCCTATTGAGTATGATCAGAGATTTCTCTGCAGAGATGTCTTCTGAAAAGAGGGCATAGTGTGAGGAGAAAGATGCTACCAGGTAAAAGGAACATTATACGCAAAGGAAGCTAGAAAGAGGTTGGCATTTTTGAGAGGTAGAAAGGAAGGTCACTGCAACTGGAGCCAGGTCTATGACACTAGAGAAGCAAAAAGGGCTTCAGAAACTATGGCAGGGACTTAAAACTGGCAATGGACAGAGCTATGCATTGAATCAAATGTAATCTGCCCCCAAACTTTTAAGCGCATTCTCTGCAGTTGCCAGATGAAATTCTTTAATTTTCAGTGAACACACATAATATAAAATTTGGGTAACAGTATGGTGTTTTTCAAGAAGCTCATTTGAGGAAACTCATTTGGTTCTCACTGAAAACCTACAAGGATTAAGTACACTAAAGAAAACTGTAGTATACTATGGAAAATTGAGTACACGACAGAAAACATGTAGTTCCCATGCTTCAGGTGAAATTTTTAATCTCAGTCATGTTGCTACGTAAATTTTTTATATAATTGCTCTAGATATTAAGAATATTTGTTTAGGACCTAGTGGCAAATCAATATGTCAGAGGGAAAAATAAATAACTGACACATCAAATTCTTAAAGTTAAAATCTCATTTCAGGAGCATGGAATATATCTGCAATGTATTGGAACATATAAGCAAGCTAGAGACAATCTGCTAGGTCTCCTCCATTTCAATTAGCCTGTTTTGCAGTACATGGTATGTACATTTATTAAAAGCAGACACAGTCTAAAGGAGAAACTGTCAAAGCTCATTGTTATAACATACACAATAGTTGATGAGAATCTGAGGTCTCAAAGGAATCAGGTTAAAAATTATAACATTTACACATACCATTACAATACTTTTAAATTAAGTTTTAAATAGTATGAAGTAGGTATTGTCTCTAGAATGAAACACAAGCAAATCTTCATTATTTGGTTAGCAGAGGAAATTAGTATGATGAAAGATCCAAAATAATGAAATATAAAAGAAAACTATATTTGATGTTAGAATTTTTTTTATAATACATTTTACTTCTCTGAACTCACTTTGCTTATTAAAATTTAGCTTGCAGATCCCACACATACACTAAGTGACAGCAAGGAGCATTGGTCTGAAAGTGCAATTATAAAATTAAATATAATAATAAATGCAGGGCCGGGAGTGGTGGCTCACAGCTGTAATCCCACCACTTTGGGAGGCTGAGATGGGTGGATCACTTGAGGTCAGGAATTCGAGACAAGCCCGGATATTGTGGTGAAACCTCATCTCTACTAAAAATACAAAAATTAGCCAGGCACGGTGGTGGGCACCTGTAATCCCAGCTACTCAGGAGGCTGAGGTAGGGAGAATTGCTTGAACCTAGGAGGTGGAGGTTGCAGTGAGCCAAGATCGCACTCCAGCCTTAGCAAGAGAGCGAGACTCTGCCTCAAAAAATAATAATAATAAATGCAATAATAAAAAATAAAATAAGTCCCCAAAGGATACTTGAAAATTAATATAATAATGGATATCATTTTCCATTAAAATAGAAAGTAAAAAATTACCGTATTAGCACACTTACCAGGTCAGGGGAAAAGCAAATTGTACCTAAAAGTGCCCTGAAAATTGTAAGTAGCTTAAGTAAAATTTTACAATATTCAAGTAGAGACTGAATTACCATCAGTATAATGATCGAAATGAATTTAGAGACTCCTGGAACCTGAATGAACTTTATTTTATTATCTTATTTATATGTATACAAGAACCTATAGAGAAATTAAAGCAAAGAGATGTAAGTGAAATTATGAAAAATTAAGCAGAAATGGAACTGACATCTAGCTCCAGAAGCCCTATGTAGTCTACCTAGTTTTGTTTTAATCCATATAGTATTCTACATTCTTTGCAATCCTTCAATACTTAGAATACTTACCATAAGTTAGCAATACTTATTTTATTAATAAATAATATTAATAAGTAACTGATAATTAATAATATTATAATTAATAAGTAATACTTAGACTATGTCAGGAATGCTCATTTATTAATAATTAACAAATGATAAACTAATATTTCATAGTAATTAATACCTTATAATTAGTTAATAATTATTAATGAATAACCTTCATATTTCACTAGTACTACCTGTCCTTTTCAATCCAGTATTTTATAACTGTTGATGATGTTTCATCGTAAGAGCCAGGCACTGTTCCAAGCATGCTTTATTACTTAATCCTCATACTAACTTTGTAAAGTAAATACCACTACTATATCCATATCGCATAAGAGGGGGCTGCTGCATTTGCCTTCAGAGCTTGCTTTCTCAACCACTACTGTGTGTTGAATGGTGGTCCCCCAAAAATATGTTCATGTCCGAACTCCTGGAAACTGTGAATATTATCTTATTTGGAGAAAAGGTCTTTGTGGATGTCATAAGAATCTTGAGATGAAGATGTCATCTTGGATTGTATAGGTGGCCACTAAATTCAATGACAAATGTCTATATGAGAGACAAAAGAGGAGAAGACACAGACATACAGAGGAGAACACCATGTGAAGGCGAAGACAAAGTAAGAGCGATTTGGCCATAAGTCAAAGCACATCTGAAACCACCAGAAGCTGGCAAAGGAAGGAAATGAATTCTTTCTGGAGCCCCAGAAGAAGAGGATGGCCTTGCCAGACTTTGGAATTCAAGCCTCCAAAGCTGGAAGAGAATAAATGTCTGTGTTTAAGCCACCCAGATTTTGTAGTCATTTGCTATGGCAGCCCTAGGATATGCTCACAACCACCATATTATACTACTGCAATCTAGGAACGTAAAGGGCCTCTTCACTACCACCCCATATCTTCATTCATGGGAAAAGCCTAACAGCTCTTCTCTCCCTTCATACTGTGAAAACACCTGCAACTGATAGTTTACAACAAAACATTTTCCTGAATGCCACTGGGTAACAGTTCTTTAGTTACTTCTGCAATTCAGAATCTACTGTTTTTATCCTACCTCAACACTATAGCAATGCAGGCTTTTTCCAGTTAAAATAATAAATGCTTTTTCCCTATTTTGGGCATATTTTATACATTAATGAAATCAGTACAAATAACATGGAAATTATTTGCACTTCAAAATGCAATTCAAAGGGGACAGTACAACTGATGCCACAGAAATACAAAGGACCATGAAGACTAGTATGACAATTATATGCCAATGAATTAGATAACCTAGAAGAAATGAATAGACTCTTTGACATGTACAACCCACCAAGATTAAATTATGAGGAAGCAGAAACTATTAACAGACTAACAAGGAGTATGGAGATTGAATTAGTAATAAAAGTCTCCCATCAAAGAAAAGCCCAGGACCTGATGGCTTCACTGCTAAATTCTATGAAACATTTAAAGAAGAGCTAATACCAACTCTTCTTAAACTCTTCCAAAAAATTGAATAGGAGAGAATGCTTCCAAACTCATTATTCTGACACCAAAACCAGATAAAAGCAAGACAAAAACAAACAAACAAACAAAAAACTGCAGGCCAATATCCCTAATGAACATTGATGCAAAAATCCTCAGCAAAATACTATCAAACAAAGCTCAAACGCACATTAAAAAGATCATTCACCATGATCAAATGGGATTCATCACAGGTATGAAAGGGTGGCCCAACATAACCAAATCAATAAACATGATACATCATATTAACAGAATGAAGGACAAAAACATATGATCACCTCAACAGATGCAGGAAAAGCATTTGACAAAATTCAACATTTATTCATGACAAAAATACTCAACAAATTAGATTTAGAAGGAAAGTACCTCAACATAATAAAGCTGTTAACATCATACTCAATATACAAAATTTAAAAGTTTTCCTCTAAGATCTGAAATAAGACAAGGATACCCACTCTCATTACATTTACACAACGTAGCACTAGAAATCCTGGTTAGAGCAATTAGGCAAGAGAAGGAAATAAAAGCCATCCAAACCGGAAAGAAAGAAGTTAACTTGTCCCTGTTTGCAGAAAACACTGACCTTACATATATAGAAAACCTTAAAGAAAGCCCTAAAGACTACACACGCACACACACACACATACACACACAAAAAATCTGTTAGATCTATAAACAAATACAGTAAAGTAGCAGAATACAAAAATCAACGAAAAAATCAGTAGGGTTTCTATACACACACAGTAAACTGAAAAAAATATATATGTATGTACTATATATAATATATATTATATATATTATATATGTATATATTATATATATATTTGAGACAGTCTCGCTCTGTTGTCCAGGCTGAAGTGCAGTGGCGCGATCTCAGCTCACTGCAAGCTCTGCCTCCCGGGTTCATGCCATTCTCCTGCCTCAGCCTCCCAAGTAGCTGGGACTACAGGCACGTGCCACTGTGCCCAGCTAATTTTTTGTATTTTTAGTAGAGACAGGGTTTCACCGTGTTTGCCAGATGGTCTCAATCTCCTGACCTCGTGATCTGCCCAACTTGGTCTCCCAAAGTGCTGGAATCACAGGCGTGAGCCACCACACCCAGCTTGAAAAATGTATTTTAAAAATCCAATCCTGCTTACAATAGCTACGAAAAACACTTTGGAATAAATAAGGTAGTGAAAAATCTCTACACTAATAACTATAAACATTGAAAAATATTGAAGAAGGCACAAATAAGTGGAAAGATGTGGATGCTCATGGTTGGAAAAATTCATATTGTTAATACGCCCATACTACCCAAGTGATCTAGAGTCAATGCAATTCCTATGAAAATATCAATGATATTTTTCACAGAAACAGAAAATACAATCCCCAAATTTGCATGGAACCACAAAAGACAAAATAGCCAAAACAAGCCTGATCAAAAAAAAAAAGCTAGAGGCATCACACTACCTCACTTCAAAATATACTACAAAACATAGTGATATGGGTTGGCTGTGTCCCCACTCAAATCTCATCTTGAATTGTAGTTTCCATAATCCCCATTTGTCATAGGAAGCATCCAGTGGAAGGTAATTGAATCATGGGGGCAGTTACCCCCATGTTGCTGTTCTTGTGATAGTGAGTGAGTTCTCATGAAATCTGATGGTTTTATAAAGAGTTTTTCCCTGTTTTGCTTGGAACTTCTCCTTCCTGCCATCATGTGAAGAAGGATGTGTTTGCTTCCCCTTCTACCATTATGTTTCCTGAGGCCTTCCCAGACATGCAGAACTGTGAGTCAATTAAACCTCCTTCATTTATAAATTACCCAGCCTCGTGCAGTCCTTTATAGCAGTGTGAGACTGGAATAATACACATAGTAACTGAAACAGTATGGTATTGGTATAAAAACAGTCGCATAGACCAATGGAATGGAATTGAGATCCCATAAATAAATCCATGCCTTTAGAGCAAGCTAGTTTTTGACAAACATGCCAAGAACACACAATGGAGAAAGGACAGTCATTTCATGCAATGGAGAAGAGACAGTCAATAAATGGTGTTGGGGAAACTGCCTATCAACATGCAGAAGAATGAAATTAGACTCTTATTGCATAGGATATGCAAAAATGAACTCAACATGGGTTAAAGACTTAAATGTAAGGGCCCAAACAATGAAACTACTAAAAGAAAATATAGGGGGAACCTATAGCCTGCTTAATGATGTTTGGGAAATGATCCCAAAAGATCAAGCATCAAAAACAAAAGTAGACAAATGAGATGTTATCAAACTAAAAGCTTCTGCACAGCAAAGGAAATAACAGAGTGAAGAGACAACCTATGGAATGGGAGAAAATACTTGCAAGCTGTACATCTGATAAAGGGTTAATATCCAAAATACATAAGGAACTCAAACACCTCAGTAGCAAGAAAACAAACCACCTGATGATAAAATGGGCAAAAAAAAAAAAAAAAACCTGAATAGACATTCCTCAAAAGAAGACATATAAATGGCCAATAGGTATACGAAAAAGTGTTGGCCGGGCGCGGTGGCTCAAGCCTGTAATCCCAGCACTTTGGGAGGCCGAGATGGGCGGACCACAAGGTCAGGAGATCGAGACCATCCTGGCTAACACGGTGAAACCCGGTCTCTACTAAAAAATACACAACAACTAGCTGGGCGAGGTGGCGGGCGCCTGTAGTCCCAGCTACTCCAGAGGCTGAGGCAGGAGAATAGCATGAACCCGGGAGGTGGAGCTTGCAGTGAGCTGAGATCCAGCCACTGCACTCCAGCCTGGGTGACAGAGCAAGACTCCGTCTCAAAAAATAAATAAATAAATAAATAAATAGTGTTAAACATCACTAATTATTAGGGCAATGCAAATCAAAACCTCAAAGCCCATCACTACTTTATCAAATAACTTTAGGTAATATTCAAAATCTTTTGTTGTCATTTCAACAACGTTCACAGTATCTACACCATGAATAGATTTAATCTCAAGAAACCACTTTCTTTGTTCATCCATAAAAAGCTACTCCTTATCCATTCAAGTTTGATCATGAGCTTGTAGCAATTCAGTAACATCTTCAGGCTCCACTTTTAGTTATAGTTCTCTTGCTTTTTTCACAACCTCTGCAGTTACTTTCTCCACTAAAGTCTTGAACCCCTCAAAGTCATCCATGAGTGTTAGAATCAAGTTCTTCCAAATTCCTGTTAATGTTAATGTTTTCATCTCCTGTCATGTATCACAAGCATTCTTAATGGAATCTAGAATGGTAAATTATTCCCTAAAGGTTTTCAATTTTCTTTGCCCAGATCCATTAGAGAAATCACAATCATCTATGGCAGCTACAGCCTTATGAAATGTATTTCTTAAATAATAAGACTTGAAAGTCAAAATTATTCTTTGATTGATGGGCTGCAGAAGAGATATTTTGTTAACAGGCAAGAAAATAACATTCATTTCCTCGTACATCTCCATAGAGCTCTTGGGTGACCAGGTGCATTGTCAGTGAGTAGTAATATTTTAAAAGAAATTTGTATTTTTCTGAGCAGTAGGTGTCAAAAGTAGGCTTCAAAATAATCAGAAAGCAGTTTCCCTATTGCCATTTATTGACTGTCTTTTCTCCATTGCATGAAATGACTGTCCTTTCTCCATTGAGTGTTCTTGGCACCTTTGTCAAAAACCAGTTTGCTGTAAAGACATGAATTTATTTATTGGACCTCGTTTCCATTCCATTGGTCTATCAGTGAACAGGTGTGCTGTCATCCAGGCTTTTCTCTTACACTTATAGAGCATGAATAGAGTAGATTTAGCATACTTGTTAACGGCCTTAGGATTCTGGGAATGGCAAAAGATCATTGGCTTCCACATACAGTCACCCGCTGAATTAGACATTAACAAGAGAGTCAGTTTGTCTTTGAAGTTTTAAAGCCAGGCACTGACTTCTCTAGCTAGCAAAGTCCTAGATGGCATCTTCTTCCAGTAGAAAGCTGTTTTGCCTAAACTGAAAATCTGTCGTTTAGTGTAGCCATCTTTATCAATGATCTTAGCTAAATCTTCTAGATGACTTGCTGCAGCTTCTAAATGAGCACTTGTTACATCATCTTGCACATTTATGTCATGGTGATGGTTTCTTTCCTTAAATCTCATGAACCAATCTCTGCTAGCATCAAACTTTTCTTCTCCATCTTCCTCACCTCTTCCAGACTTCACAAAATTAAAGAGTTACGATCTTGCTCTAGATGAGGCTTTGGCTTAAGAGAATGTTGTGGCTGTTTTGATCTTTCATCCAGACCACAAAAACTTTCTCCATATCAGCAATAAGGCTGTTTTGCCTTCTTATCATTTGTGTGTTCACGGGTGTAGCACTGTTTGTTGCCTACAAGAACTTTTGCTTTGCATTCACAGTTGGCTAACCGTTGGGTGCAAGAGGCCTAGCTTTCAGCATATCTTGGCTTTCAACATGCCTTCCTCACTAAACTTAATCATCTTTAGCTTTTCATTTAAAGTGAGAGATATGCCACTCTTCCCTTCACCTGAACACTTAGAGGCCATTGTAGAGTTAATTGGCCTAATTTGAATATTACTGTGTCTCCCAGAATAGGAAGACCCCAGGTGGGGGTGAGAGAGACAATGGAACAATAGTCAATATATGGAATCAACCTAAGTATCCATTAACCAATGAATGCATTAAGAAAATGTGATACACACACACACACACACCCCTACACACACACATATACAATGGAATACTATTCAGCCATAAAAAAAGAAAAAATCCTGTTATTTGCCACAACATGGATCAACCTGGAGGACACTTTGTTAAGTGGAGTAAGTCAGGCACAGAAAGACAAATACCACAGGATCTCATTTATATACAAAATATTTAAAATTTGATCTACTTGAAATAGAGAGTAGAATAAAGGTTAAAAGAGGCTAGGGAAATTCAAGGGTGAAGATTGGGGAAATGTTGGTCAAATGACACAAAATTACAGTTACCTAGGGGGAATAAGTTAAAGAGATCTTTTGTATAGCATGGTGACTATAGTTATTGATAAATATATTGTATTCTTAGGTGGTCATAGTGGTGTGTGCTTACACTCCCAGCTACTTGGGGGGCTGAAGCAGGAGGATTGCTTGAGCCCAGGAGCTTGAGGCCAGCCTGGACAAATATATCAAGACCCTGTCTCTAAGTGTGTATGTATATATAGACAAATATGTACATATATACACACATATATGTACACATATGAATGTATATATACACATGTATACACACATATACACACATACATATATGTATGTGTCTGTATATATATGTACACACATATGTGTATATATGTATGTATTTGTGTATGTGTAGTATTCTTAAAAAATGCTAAGACAATGGATGTAAAGTGTTCTTACCACAAAAATGGTACAATGTGAGGTGATGTATTTGTTAATCAGCTAGATTTAGCCATTCCATTATGTATGTATACTTCAAAACATCATGTTTACACAATAAATGCATGCAATTTTATCTGCCAATTTAACATAAATAAGAATTCAAACACACAGAAAAAATGCAACTTATTCTTGTATTACTATTCTGAAACTTTGTAACATTTTAATTCAGAAAATAATTGGTGGCCGGGCGCGGTGGCTCAAGCCTGTAATCCTAGCACTTTGGGAGGCCGAGACGGGCGGATCACAAGGTCAGGAGATCGAGACCATCCTGGCTAATACGGTGAAACCCCGTCTCTACTAAAGAATACAAAAAACTAGCCGGGCGACGAGGCGGGCGCCTGTAGTCCCAGCTACTTGGGAGGCGGGGGCAGGAGAATGGCGGGAACCCGGGAGGCGGAGCTTGCAGTGAGCTGAGATCCGGCCACTGCACTCCAGCCTGGGCGACAGAGCCAGACTCCGTCTCAAAAAAAAAAAAAAAAGAAAAGAAAATAATTGGTGCTATATGTGAATAAGTAATACATGCTTTGAAATTTTTTTAGGTGTATACTTAATATTCCAAAAATTCCATGACATACTTTTGATTCATGTACTTACTGAAATTTTCCCTGATCCTGTTTGATATCATGCTGGAAAGCCTCTGTCTATCTCTCTGTGTCTACACTTTGCCCTTCTTGGCCTGCTCTGCCTACCAGTGTTGAGTGGAAGAACCACCCAACATCTAGGTATGGTTGATACTTGCTTTAAAGTATAAGATTTGGGACTTTTGAACCGATGAGATTTAGTTGAAATTCTGGATCTCATCCACCATGCTCACATGAATTATGCACCCTTGTCCTCTGGTTGTGGATGAGTTCATTTGGTTGAGAGGCACTGGCAGATGGGAGGGTGGGAGGTAAGTGAGGTCAGGGTATTTATCCCTCCTTCTCTCTCACTGCAAGACTGAAGGGTTGGCAGTGGCTATGCTCCTCTGCCTAGGGTCATAGCACCTGGCCTGTCTGAGATCCTTCACCCATAGATACAACTCTCTCTAGGTGCTACTGGCCGTTATTCCCCTTCAGTCTTGGGTGGTAGAACTATATCTCCGTATCATGAGATCCTGGTGCCTCCTATCACTTACTTGTTCTCTTAACCCTGCCCACAGCTCCATAAATAGTCTCTTCAAGAAACTCTCTTATCACTCCTTTGAGTGTGTTGTCTATCGTCACTGAAACAGCTATTATGGTATTCCTCTGATAGCATCAATCTAACATTGTGAATAATTTTTCCCATAAATAAAATTATTCCAGATTTTCAAAACATTTCTATTTTCAAAGAATTAGAACTAGCCATGACTAATGTGGGGGGGTTTTACTCCTTTAGTAACAACCAAAATGAAAGGGAGTTGTTTGGATAATTTTTTTTCTCCTAGGATACTTCTGCTATAACCAACTCTTATCACTGAATAATTTGGGTACCCAAATACCTGTCATCGCCATCAATGATGCACTCAGGGAAGGCGAGACTACAGCCAAACAGCATGATATGTTGATAGCAACTGAGGCGATGGAGATATGTGAAAAACTTGAGGAACTTCTCCATTTCCATGTTTCTGACAACTGAGAGGAGAGGGGTCAGCGTGGAGTGGTAGGGCAGCATCTGACACTGGCTGTGGGTGATGTTCATGCAGGCACCTGGGAAGTAAAGACAAGCACATTTAAGAGTGGACACATCAGAAGCAGATGTTTGCAAACTCATTTAGTATTTGTTTATAAGATAAAGTATACTTACTGTAAGAAAAAATTTAGATATGCAATCATACACATATGTGCGTGTAAGTATGTGCATGTGTAGGATAATGAAATCAAACTACAAATACTTACAGAGGAAGAGCATTCGTGTCCTGGGAAAATGTGTGGAAAATACATACTCTGCATACATAGCTGGTAGGCATATAAACTGGCAATCACCTTTTCTTTTGGATCCCAGCAGGGCAGGGCCATATGGATCCAAAAAAATCTTTTCAACGTGCAAATTCTTTGACATTGTCAAGTCATTTCTAGAAATTTATCCTAAGGAAATAATCATATTTGTGAATGTGGATTTATCTATGAGGATCCTGATCTTTGCATAGTTTACACTTTTTAAAAGATAGAAATCATCTAAATATTCAGCAAAAAGTATTGTTCTAAATATATGGAACAAACAATAGAATATTTAATTTAGGTACATGAAAGATGCTTCAGAAGACTATTTAATCACATGGGATGATGCTCATAATATAATAAATAAAAGTAGGAAGTCACAAAACAATTTGTATACAATGATCTTGTTTTAAAAACACAATTTTGCAAAGATTTGTAATCCCGTCTATGTCCACAGTTCAGGAGCAGCTCAGAGCCTCTGACATTATTGTCGCCCATAGTTGGCTCTTTTGGGCAAAACCACATCCATGGCTTTTCCAATGTCTTCATGCCAGAAATTTGCCTGGTTGACCCGACATAAACAAAAATGTTGACGTGCATTATATGATGGGATTTTAGGAGTCTCTACATTTTCTTTTTTACTTGGTATTCTCTTGTCTGTATAAAGATTCATTGCTTTTATTGTTATTGCTTAAACAAGATTCTCTTATTTACAATTACCTCAGTTTCAAGACCTAGTTATATGAAATCATAACTATATTATACATGAGAAAACTCAATTTTTAGAAGGCTAAGAAATCTGCCTAGAGGTGCGTAGCCATTATGTGTAAATTTCAGATCTGAAACTATGTCTTCTGAGTAATTTCCATTACTTAGAGCTAATGTAGAGGATTATGTTAAAAATAGTTCTTAAGATAATTCTTAATAGTTCATGAGAGGAAGAAGCTAAAAAGCATATAATGAAATATCACAAGGTCTCTATTTATAGTAATATGTAATACATCCATATATTTTTACCACATCTTTTTATCAGTTTCAATTACATTATTTTACTTAGGGGTTACCAGCTTTTGGGCTTATGCCTTTGATAGAAGCCCATATTTGAATAACAAAAGGCTCATTCCCTCCACCTAGCCAAAGAAATCACTGAATATTAAGAAATCATTTGAAAAATGCAAGATAGAAAACATCCTAGGAGCCGGGTGCGGTGGCTCACGCCTGTAATCCCAGCACTTTGGGAGGCCGAGGTGGGTGGATCACGAGGTCAGGAGATTGAGATCATCCTGGCTAACACGGTGAAACCCTGTCTCTACTAAAAACACAAAAAATTAGCCTGGTGTGGTGGTGGGCGCCTGTAGTCCCAGCTACTCCAGAGGCTGAGGCAGGAGAATGGTGTGAACCTGGGAGGTGGAGCTTGCAGTGAGCCGAGATCGCTCCACTGCACTCCATCCAGCCTGAGCGACAGAGCAAGACTCCATCACCTCCCCCCGCAAAAAAAAAAAAAAAATCCTAGGAATTTTCCCATAGTAGCATTTGGAGAGCTTCATTGTTTCCTTTACTGCCACATAACATTCCGTTATTGTTGTACTGGGATTTATTTTAAAAACCTCCCTTTAATAAATATTTGAACGGTTTTCAACTTTTTGCTATTATATTGCTGTAATAAGTAACCTGTACATATGCCTGAAATGTACAATAGATTCCCAGAAGTAGAATTGCTAGGTAAACGGATAAGTGCTTTCAGAATTTTGGCAGCTATTGTCAAATTCCTTCATCATCAAGAAATATTATTTTGCATTCTCGCCAACAGTGTGTGAGGATGTCTGCTTTCTCAGTCTCACCAACAGAGAACAGTGTCAAACTTTTGGATTTTTGCTAGTCTGATAGGTGAGAAATTACACTGTAGGGTGATTTTTCATTTGCATTTAACTTGTTACCAGTGAAGTTGAGCACCTTTTCATATATTTAAGGACCATTTGTATTTTGTCTTCAGTTTCATATCCTTGGAAGATTTTTCCTACTGACTTTTAGGGGTGTTTTTTCTACTTTTATAAGCTCCTTATTAGGGAGATTAATGTACTGAAATATTCTAACACTTTTTCTTTACTTTTGTGGTTTTGAGATTATTTTAAAGAACTAACAACTATATAATCATTTAATAGATGAATATATTTTATTTTACTTTAATCCAGCTTTTGGTGATAAAAAGATTTGAAAGTTGAAAAGTAGCCAGTTCAGAGGCAGAGCTCAAAATTGAATCTGGAGTAAGGTATGATAATATCTGACATTTGAGTACCCCTTTATAGTTTACAAACCACTTCTACCCTTATCTTTTAAGGTTGTATTAGTTAGGTTTGGTTTGGCTGTAGTGAAGGAAAACTGAATATAACATTGCTCTAAGCAGAACAAAATTTCTCTGCCCTATAATAGTCTAGATGAGTGGTCCAGGACAGGAATTGGATCCCGTGGTGCCAGAACATAGGCTCTTTATGTAGCCCTAACTTCATGGCCCAAGATAGTGAAACCTATGGTCCAGACAGAAGGGTGGAGAAGTAGTAAAGAGGACAAGGGCACACTCTTACTATTTCTTAAGAACAGTTCCAGCTGCTACAAGACCCTTCCACATATATCCCATTATCCAGAACTTTGTCACATGGCCACATCTAGTTGCATGACAGACTAGGATTATTCCAGTTTGACATGTGCCCAGATAAAAATGGGGAGTGGGATCAATTACAACTGAAGGAGAATGAATACTGGGGCTCAACCAGAAACCTCTGCCAGAAAAATAAATAGAGAAGGCATCATTATACTAATTATAAAAGAAAACGAAGGTCGCAGTGGCTCACAACTGTAATCCCAGCACTTTGGGAGGCTAAGGTGGGCAGATCACCTGAGGTCAGGAGTTTGAGACCACCCTGGCCAACATGGTGAAACCCCATCTCTACTGAAAATACAAAAATTAGCCGGGTGTGGTGGTGGGCGCCTGTAATCCCAGGTACTCGGGAGGCTGAGGCAGAAGAATTGCTTAAACTTGGGAGGAGGAGATTGGCAGTGAGCTGAGATCACACCACTGCACCCCAGCCTGAGCAACAGAGCAAGACTCTGTCTCAAAAAAAAAAAAAAAACAACTCTTTTCCTATTAAAGATGTTTGATTAAGCATATATCCTCCCTCCTGACACCTCACAAAAAAAAAGAATAGTAAAGGGGAAAAAAGCATAAACTCACAACAGCAAAGAGCATGGAGAGGGGCTTCCATCAGTACATAAATATTTTTAGCAAATTTCCACCATCCAAAAATAGCATGCAAAAAATTTTGAAGTTTATGAAAGAGGATGAAGTCAACCTGCCCAGCAGAACCTAGGAGAGGTTCCGGGCTTGAGTTGGCAGATAAGGCAGAGAAGAAGAACAAAAACTGGAACTAAAAAAGGGAGACATTAAAGATCTGTATATGAAACAATTGCTCCTCACTCCACCCATAGACACAGAATACAAGACAGCCAGGAAATTACCACCATTAAAAAGAAAGGAAAAGAAAAATAGTCATCCATCTCTAAAGAAATTACACAAGTGGTCTGAAAACCGAGAAAACTGGTATGGCTATTGGTACCACAGATAAGGTTAATAATAACTGAAAATGTCACTCTGAAAAAATAGAAATAGTTCAAGACAGAAGAGAACTTTTTAAAAAATCATCAATAACTTCAGAGTAAAGTGATCATGTAATTTATCATCCTACCTGAGAAAATTTAAAGAGTGATAACAATGAGCAATTAATAGCTATGCCATGAAAATAACTCTAAACCATGACTGTCTCCTATGAGCCAAGATATATAGATTTAAATAGGTATTGCATCCATAAATGAGAATAGGATGCTAAGAAAAAGAAAACTCAGAAGAGAAAACCTTACAATCGACACCACATAAATGCAAAGGATCATAAGAGATTACTATGAATAATTATACAACAACAAATTAGATAACCTAGAAGAAAGGCATAAATTCCTGGGTACATACAACTTACCAAGACTGACTCATGAAAAAACAGAAAACCTGAACAGCCCAATAATGAGAAAGGATATTGAATCTGTCAGACCTCTGAGCCCAAGCTAAGCCATCATATCCCCTGTGACCTGCAAGTATACATCCAGATGACCTGAAGTAAATGAAGAATCACAAAAGAAGGGAAAATGGCCTGTTCCTGCCTTAACTGATGACATTACCTTGTGAAATTCCTTCTCCTGACTCATCCTGGCTCAAAAGCTCCCCCACTGGGCACCTTGTGACCCCTACCCCTGCCCTCCGGAGAACAACCCCCTTTGACTGGAATTTTCCACTACCCACCCAAATCTTATAAAGCGGCCCCATCCCATCTCCCTTCGCTGACTCTCTTTTCAGACTCAGCCCACCTGCACCAGGTGAAACAAACAGCCTTGTTGCTCACACAAAGCCTGTTTGGTGGTCTCTTCTCACCGACACGAGTGAAAGAACCAGTAATAAAAAGTCTTCCATCACAGAAAAGCCCAGGACCTGACAGCTTCACTATTAATTCCACAGAACATTTAAAGAACTAATACCAATTCTTTTCAAATTCTTCCAAAAAACTGAAGAAAAACGAATATTTGTAAACACATTTTACAAAGCCAGCATTGCCATGATACCAAAGCCAGACGAAGACACTACAAGAGAAGAAAATTACAAGTTACTAACTTTGATGAATATAGATACAAAAATCCTCAACAAAATGCTGGCAAACCAAATTCAACCAGCACATTCAAAAGATCATTTACCATGATCAAGTGGAATTTATACCTGGGATGCAAGGATGTTTCAACATACACAAATTAATAAATATGACCATCTCAAAAGACAGAAAAAGTACTTGAGAAAATTAAACATCCTTTCATGGTAAGACCTTCAACAAATTAGGTATAGAAGAAATGTACTTCAACACAATAAAAGCCATCTACCACAAATCCACAGCTAACAACATACGCAATGGGAAAAGAGAAAAGCCATCCTCTAAGATCAGGAAGAGAACAAGGATGCCTGCTCTTGCCACCACTAGTCAACATAGTACTAGAAGTCCTAACCAGAGCAATTAAGCAAGAGAAAGAAATAAAAGGCAATCAAATTGGAAAGAAAGAAGTTAAATGGTCTCTGTTTGCAACAACATGATCTTATATTTAGAAAAACCTAAAGATTCCACAAGGAAACCTGTTAGAATAAGCACATTCAGAAAAGTAGTAAAAGTAGTATTTTCAAAATCAACATAAAAAATCAGTTGTTTCAATCAGAAATGAAGGAGAGAAAAATAAAATTAAATTAAAAATAAAAATAAACCAGTTCTGCTTTTATACATTAACAACAAACTGTATAAAAAAAGAAATCAAGAAAACAATCATCTTTACAACAACTACAAAAAAAAAAAAATACTTAGGAATAAATTTAACCAAGGAGGTGAAAGATCTTACACTGAAAATGATGAAGCATTGTTGAAAAAAGTTAAAAGAAACACAAATAAATAGAAAAATATCCTGTATTCATGGTTTGGAAGAATTAATCTCATTAAAATATTCATACTATGCAAAGTGATCTACAGATTCAGTGCAATCCCTATTATAATTCTAATAACATTTTTCAAAGAAATACAAAAAATCCTAGAAGTCATATGGAAACACACAAAAAACAAATAACCATAAAAAATATATATATATTGAGCAAAAAGAAAACTGAAGGTTTCACACTACTTGATTTCCAAATACACTACAAAGCTATAGTAATCAAAAAAGTATGATATTAGCATATAAACATATAAACCAATGTAATCAAATGAAGAATCCAGAAATAAATCCACACATTGATGGTCAATTGATTTTCAACAAAGATGTCAAGAATACACAATGAGGAAACAATAGTCTCTTCAATAAATAGTGTTGAAAAAACTGGATATAAAGATTTAGAAGAATGAGATTAGCCTTTTATTTTACACCATACAAAAAATTAACTCAAAATGAATTAACAACTTATATTGAAAACCTAAAACTATAAAACTACTAGAAGAATACATGGGGGAAAGCCCAGTGACACTGGTCTGGTTCATAATTTTTTGAATATGAACCCATTCAAAATCCCAATGGCAAGGGCAACAAAAGTATAAATAGGCAAATGGGATTACATCAAACTAAAAAGCTTCTGCACAGGAAACAGTCAACACAGCAAAGAAATAACTTACAAAATGGGAGAAAATATTTGCAAACCATACATCTGATAAGGGGTTAATATTCAAAATACAAAAGGAATTTTATTTAGTAGTTGAGAAACAATAACTAAATTTAAAAGTGAGAAAAGGCCCTAAATAGACATTTCTCAAAAAAATACATACAAATGGCCAACAGGTGTATGAAAAAAAGGTTCGACATCTCTAGCCGTCAGAGAAATGCAAATTAAAACCGCAATGAGTTATTACCTCATACTTGTTAGGATGGCTATTACTAAAACAAAAACAAAAAATGAAGAAACAGAAAATAACAAGTGCTGGTGAGGATGTGGAGAAAAGGGAGCACTTGCACACACTGTTGATAGGGTTGTAAATTAGTATAGCCATTATGGAAGACAGTATGGACATTTCTCCCAAAAAATAAAAATAGAATTACAAAATGATCCAACAACCCCATTACTGGCTGTATATCCAAAGGATGTAAAATCAAAGTGTTGAAGAGAAATCTATACTCCCATGTTCACTGCAGCATTATTCACAATAACGAAGATATGGAGTCAACAAAAATGTCCGTCAATGGATGAATGGATAAAGAACATGTAGTATATATGCATAATGAAATACTATCTGGCTTTTAAAAAGAAGGAAATTTTGTCATTTATGACAAGATGGATGAACCTAGAGAACATTCTGTTAAGTGAAATCAACTAAGCACCAAAAGACAAAAACCACATGATTTCACTTACATGTGGAATCTTAAAAAGTTGAACTCACAGAAGCAGACAGTAAAATGATGGTTACCATGTACTAGGGCTGTAAGGGTGAGGATTGCGATATGTTGGTCAAATGATCCAAAATTTCAGTTAGACAGGAGAAGTAAGATCAAGCAGCCTATTGTATAGCATGGTGACTATAGTTAATAATAATGCCCTGTACACTTTGAAAATTGCTAAGAAAGTAGATTTTAAGTGTACTCACCCCAAAAAAATTATTTGAGGTTAAACAATAAAAAGAGATCCAAGTGATATTACAACAACTTTTTTCATATTTCATGTAAATAAAGGCAGCATTTTGCATTGGGAAAAAATGGGTTATGAGCCCTCACAAGAGGGACCAATTAGACTGGAAATTTTGGGTGCCTACTCCTGGCTGTACCAGGAAGGAAGGCAACTCGGGTCAGGACTACATCAGCAGAGTGGAATGATGAAGGTCATTCTCTATTCTAGATAATTCACCTAAGAAGAAACATTTTGCCAAAATGATTTCTGGGGAAAACCAATTTGAAAGGATATTGTGTACTTAGGAAGATCCGTAAGAGGGTTACAGTAAGCTAAGAGAAAACACAAAACTGGAGACAGTTTTATGTCTATGAAGATTTAAGCTTCTTTTTTTTTTAACTTTTATAAAAGTTCATGGGTACATGTGCAGGTATATTACATTCATAAACTTGTGTCATGGGGGTTTTTGTACAGATTATTTTGTCACCCAAGTATTAAACCTAGTATCCATTAGTTATTTTTCCTGATTCTCTCCCTCCTCCCACCCTCCACCCTCTGACAGACCCCAGTGTGTGTTGTTTCCCTCTGTGTGTCCATGTGTTCTCATCATTTAGCTCCCACTTATAAGTGAAAACATGTAGTATTTGATTTTCTATTCAGGTCTTAACTAACTGTAAACCAAACCTAAACATAGTAACTATTCTACTTCTCATAAGAGAAAATCAGGAAACAGAAGACACATTTTCTTAATGAGTGATTTACAACATTTGTAAAAAGTCTTTACAGACATAGTGAAGGCACAGTTAAGCCAATGTCTTGCTAAGTTA
Organism: Piliocolobus tephrosceles; assembly: GCF_002776525.5. NCBI lineage: Eukaryota > Metazoa > Chordata > Mammalia > Primates > Cercopithecidae > Piliocolobus > Piliocolobus tephrosceles. The sequence goes on along the minus strand of NC_045436.1, from coordinate 138,229,880 downwards.
TACAAAAATATGTAACTATTTTGTGCAATGCCATGTAAATTATCAGAGTTAAGTAAAAGCTAGCTATTCTTGTCAAGAGAAATACGAGGTTTGGGAGTTTATTTTCTATATAATTGTATATATTCTAGACTAAACGTTTTCTAATGCAACCCTGATTCTCTTGGTGATGTATTTTGCCAAGCTTCAAGTTTTCACATTACATATATGTATATATGTAATTGTCTCTATCTTATTACTAAATGCACATTCATACTTGGTTTTAAGATGTTTAAATCATAAGTAAAGGCTCATAACAAGTTGCAATTCATTCATTCAAGAAACTACTTACTGTGACAATGCTTTAACACAGTGAGGGGTGAATTTTTTTTGTAAATCAATTATTCACATTCCATAGAATTAAGTGAGATTTAACATTGCAGCTGTAGCAGCATCTGTCAGGCATTTTTTTATAAATTGTGAAAGAACTACACCTTGCCCCATACAATCATCCATCCTAGAATTATGAATGATTGAATAATAACAATAATTAAAATGCATATAGTGTCTTCAAGTTTGTTAAACACTTTTCTGTACATAGTATGGTGTTTCCACAGTCTGATTCAAAATCCTGGCTTACTATTTTATATTTATGTGGCCTTTGGCAAGTTATTGAACTCCTCTGTTTATCAGTTTCCTTATCTGTAAAATGGAAATAATAATAACTGTGTAATGGGTTTATTATAAAGATAAAACAATGTTTACACAATGTCCAGCACACAGTATGTGATACAGAAGTTTTTGCTATTATTATTATCTCATTCGTGACTCACAAAAACTCTGTGAACTAGACAGGGGAGAAATTTGTATCCATGTTACGTAGGTAGGAAAATTGGGGCAAAGACCCAAAGTAAGCTTTCATTCTGCTTTTTTCTTCTGGATTCTATAATGCATCCACGTATAAATGGAATAGTTACTCATTTATATAGGAACAAAATTCAAAGTTGAATTACTTAGTTTTGCTTACTTATACAATAAAACAATGCTGGGAGTTATAATTTTTTTAAAAAGTAAGCATTTTAAAACATTAGTCATTTAAAAATACATATTGAGTCTCTCTTTATTATACAAAGGCACTTAGTGCTATAGAATATTTTTTAAAAAGAATTTGGAATTAGAATACATTTTACATATTTAGCCAAAATTTAACACATATAGAAATTATTTGTTTTTCATGCCAACAATGGTAAAAATAAATTCTATAATGATGAGAGTATAAAAAATTACTTACTGGAGCAACATGTTCAATAAGGAAAGGATTTATTGTAAAATCCACTGCCTCACTAGTGGTTTGTTTTAAATTTCACCACTTATGAAGGTGATGAGATCTCAGTGGCCTTTCAGCCCTATGTAGTTTATTGGGAATCTCATTTAGTAATAATTAAGATTTGAATATGGGAGTAATGAATTCTAGGACTAACAGGGCAGGTTTGCATACAAAAACCTGGATTATACCAGCTGGGTATTGTGGTCCTTAATGTATTTGTAAAAGGCTCATTTAGATAACCCTCTCTAACTCAGAATCCTCTAAACTTAAAATCTATCATAAGTCAGAATCAAGTTGAGCAACTGTTTACCTTTTTACTCTCTGACTCTGCAAAGGAAGATTTTATGGAGAATAAGATTGTAAGGAAAGGCATGTTCTACATACTCAAAAGGAAACATTTAAAATGAACTTCTAGTCTCCTTAAAATACACATAAGACATGTCATTTCTTTCTTTTAATAAATATACCTTTTATCTTCTAATAAATATACCTTCTAGGTATGTTTAGTATATAAATATATACCTAGGTATATATATTTATTTAAACCAGGTTCATTGATTTGAAAGATAAAAGGTATATTTACCTTTTATATTTATTATTAATCGCTAAAAGATAAAACACTCCCAGGTGTGGAAGGATGTTTAGTTCATATTAATTAAACATGGTTTCTTTCTGGGTAGGGTAATTTGGAATGATTTTTTTCCTTCTTGCTTTATGCTTCCAGTTTTCTATATTGTTTAAATAGTAGATACATAATTCTGATAAATAATAAAATTATTATTTTTTAAAAAGGCTTTTAAAATAAACTTAAAAATGTGACTAGCTTCTCTGTCATAAGTCTGGCTTGTTTTTTGGTGAGGGATGTGGGAGTCAGCACGAAAGAGAAATTGTAGTACATGGGTCAAAGCAAAGGGGAAAAGGGAGCAAGTAGACTCCTCCTAACCTTTCTGGCTAGTATTTTCTGAGTTCTTATCATGTGCCAGACTGTTAGACTGGCTCCACTGACAAGTCTTGCAGTGGCTTCTTCTATAAAAGCAGCAGCAACCTCAACAAAGAAGGAAATTCTGTCATATTATACGGTATGCAGGAAACTTGAGGACATTATGCTAAGTAAAATAAGCCAGTCACAAAAGGGCAAATACTGCATGATTCCACTTACCTAAAGTATCAAACACAGTCAAACTTATAGAAGCAGAAAGTGGAATGATGGTTGCCAGAGGTTGGGCAGAAGGGGAAATGAGGAGCTGCTAACCAATGGGTATAGAGTTTCAGGTGTGCAAAATGAAAAAGTTTTGGGGATCTGCTGCACAACAATGGGCACATTAACAAGTGTAATGTATACTCAAAACTTTGTTAAGAAGTTAGATTTCATGTTTTCTCTTTAACAATAAAGAAATTAGAGAGCGGGCAAGATGGCCGACTAGACGCATACAAGTGGAACAGCACCCCTGGAGGAACTGAGATGACTGGCATGTTTTTTGTTTTTGTTTTTTTTTTTAAGAATTGCCTCATTTATTATCTTTCTCTTTTTTTTATACTTTAAGTTCTAGGGTACATATGCACAACGTGTAGGTTTGTTACATACGTATACATGTGCCATGTTGGTGTGCTGCACCCATTAACTCGTCATTTACATTAGGTATATCTCCTAATGCTATCCCTCCCCCTCCTCCCACCCCACGACAGGCCCCAGAGTGTGATGTTCCCCTTCCTGTGTCCAAGTGTTCTCAGTGTTCAATTCCCACCTATGAGTGAGAACAAGCAGTGTTTGGTTTTCTGCTCTTGCAATAGTTTCTTGAGAATGATGGTTTCCAGCTTCATCCATGTCCCTATAAAAGACATGAACTCATCCTTTTTTATGGCTGCATAGTATTCCATGGTGTATATGTGCCACATTTTCTTAATGACTGGCATGCTTTAAACAGATCTTCAGAGGGAAGGTGCTGAGAGTGGATAGAGGGAAGACACAGAAGCTCAGCTGAAGAGGGAGAAAGTTGGCACCTGTAGGGCCAACTCTACGGGAAGGTTGATGGTGTTTGATGTGTCCCCAGGTATTTTCTGCTTCACTGCTTCTCATGATTGGCCATGATATGATTGTTTGGCCATTACCCAATCTCTAGAACAAGCTAGAGAAACTCTAGGAAAAAACTTTAGATGTGAGGTTTCAATTTCTGTGGATTTGGGGTTTTGTCTTTTGCTTTGGGGGATTTTTTGAGTCAAGGTTTCACTCCATTGCCCAGGCTGGAGTGCAATGGTAAGATCTCGGCTCACTTCAACTTCAATCTCCCAGGCGCAAGTGCTTCTCCCACCTCAGCCTCCCGAGTAGCTGGGACTACAGGCACTCCTCACCGTGCCCGACTATTTGTATTTTTTGTAGAGATGGGGTTTTGCCATGTTGGCCAGGCTGGTCTCAAACTCCTGAATTCAAGCAATCCACCCACCTCAGCCTCCCAAAGTGCTAGGATTTTTTGAGTTTTCTTTTTTTTTTTTTTTTTTTTTTTTTTTTTTTGAGTCAAGGTGTCACTCTGTTGCCCAGACTGGAGTGCAATGGTGAGATCTCGGCTCACTTGAACTTCAGCCTCCCAGGCTCAAGTTGCTGGGTGTGGCATGAGCCACCACACCCGACCAGGTCTTATTTCTTTTCCACAGCAACCTCCCATATTATTCATTTTAAAAAATTTTCGGGCGGGCGCGGTGGCTCAAGCCTGTAATCCCAGCACTTTGGGAGGCCGAGACGGGCGGATCACAAGGTCAGGAGATCTAGACCATCCTGGCTAACACGGTGAAACTCCGTCTCTACTAAAAAATACACAAAAACTAGCCGGGCGAGGTGGCGGGCGCCTGTAGTCCCAGCTACTCGGGAGGCTGAGGCAGGAGAATGGCGTGAACCCGGGAGGCGGAGCTTGCAGTGAGCTGAGATTGCGCCACTGCACTCCAGCCTGGGCGACAGAGCGAGACTCCGTCTCAAAAAAAAAAGAAAAAGAAAAAAAATTTTTTTCGTTTACTTTAAAGGACACATTATATGGTAACATAGTTACTGTGGCTTAACAGCCATCAGGACGTCGTAAATCAGTCTCCTGAAATGCACATTCTAGAGGATTATGTTGAGTGCACATCTACAAACATATAGCCACAACAAAACAAACTCTCTGAGCTTGGTTACTTAAAAAACAATGGAGGAATTTGGAGGCAATTCCAGTGAGAAAATTACAAAATTTTATATCTCCCACTTCCTGAGGTGATAACATTCCCATTAATACCAGCAACAGCAATGTTGGCCTTCCCATACTCTACAGACAAAATTGAAAACTAAAGGCTCTGTTCAACTGATTCAAGATAATTATTAAATTTTAAAATGAAGCAGTTTAATCTGTTTAAAAATAGAAGTTCCAAGATAGACCTTTAAATTAAAATACATTTTTGTCCTTGTAAAGAAAACTTTATGAAAAAAATGTTGCATTTATTATAGAATTAAAATGGTACGAATTAGCAATATTATCTTTTAGAAAAATAAAAAGAATCGAAATCGACATGTTTGCTTTCTAAGCCTGTCTTATAAAATTTCTCACTTTATTTCTCAAGTTATAAGAATATGCTCACGTTGCAAGGCAGTTAGTAGATAACTGGCTGCTTGGGGACAGGACCTCTGTCTTATCTATCTTTATAGTCTATACTGCAAAAACCCAGAGTATGACATCCAATAAATAGCTGCTGATTTGGTGCTTCACCTAATATTAACCTAGATTCTCTAAAATTTGAGACATCTCATATAATTTAGAAAAGTACACAGGCATCAGAATGGTTTTACACAGCTTAATATAATTATAAACAGGTATTATACCATAAGTCTTATTCATTCAAACCCTGGCCAGGCGTGGTGGCTCACGCCTGTAATCCCAGCACTTTGGGAGGTCGAGGCGGGCAGATCAAGAGGTCAGGAGTTCAAGACCAGTCTAGCCAACATGACAAAACCCCATCTCTACTAAAAATACAAAAATTAGCTAGGCTTGGTGGCGCACACCTGTAATCCCAGCTACTCAGGAGGCTGAGGCAGGAGAATCGCTTGCACTCAGGAGGTGGAGGTTGCAGTGAGCCAAGATCGTGCCACTGCACTCCAGCCTGGCAGATAGAGCAAGACTCCATCTTGAAAAAAAAAAAAAAATCAACCACCACATGTGAATATTAGATTAATGATCCAGAGCAGTAAAATAGAAGAACAAAATGTGTTAACACTGAAACACAAGAAGTGGATTGCACCAAATTGAACAGATGTAAAGCTTTTGGTTTGGAAAACTCATTACCCCAATCATTTCAGCTACAAGTAAAAAGGCATATTTTCCAAAGGCACAAGTATAGCAAACAAGATTCCCACTGATGGGTTTTTTGCTCTTAACACAAAATAATACAAACACCAAAAACCTGAGACAGTCAACAAATTGAATAATTCAGGCAAAAGATTACATAAAGTGCCAATTTTTCTTTCAGAACCAGAGATAATAGTAAATTACACAGTTTAGGTTTTTCTGCTTTTTTGAATTTTGTTTTGACTTTCATCTGAGCCTTTGACTTTTAAAAGATCATTTTGTCATTGAGCTTGACTAAAAGTGTTTTTGCAATGCTGTTAACATGCTACTGTTTTGTTTGTTTTCCTTTTTTTCTCTCTGTGAATCAAGGGTATTGCGCTGTTCTTCCTAAAGAGGAAATTGTGATAATGAAGCTGCAGAGAAAAAATTTGGGCCACAAGCTCTTTTGATGTGACTGTTTAACTCTGACCCTCACTTGCTATGACATAAACATATAAGCTTTGGGGGCATTTGTCACCTGGGGGATATTGCAGGATTAATTTAGGAGAGAGGGTCAGGAGTCTTGCCAAGACATCTTTGAAAAAGGAAATCTAGTACTGTACCCAAAAGAGAGTAAAACAGTCACTGTTCCATTACTGCTTTCAGAAGCCTAGTTCTGCAAGATGACTGAGTTTGCTCTTTCCGGGAGGATCCCAATACATCCTAGGGAAAGAATCGTCTGAAGATGGAATGAGGAGGAAGGGAAGGAAATCAGGGAAAAGAGAAAAAGAGAGTCCATTCTTACATTCGAGCTACTTTTCTCCCTCTAGAATTGTGCAAGTCTTTACTAGAATGCTAACAACCAAACAAGCATGCAACAATTACTTAAATATTGCACTCATTCTTGCTTAGATGTTGCTGTTAGCCAGAAGTCCATGTCTGAATCTCATAATTGTTTTTTAAACATAAAAGATGTGACTTAATATATAGAGGAGAGAAACCAACTGGACTTGAACAATGAGGTCTAACACTAGTGTCCACCAGAGCACGTGGGAATGGCATCTAGGGGTCATGACTACAGTGATTTTTGGAACATCACTAAGACCTTGAGAAGCAGCTTAGGCAGACCTCAGACCCTCCAAGGTACCAACAAATTATTTTTTTCCTCTAGAGCAGGTGCCCATAATCAGAATCCAAAGAATCAATGGCCCCTACATAAAATTTAGGTTGTCTATGAACTTGTATGGGGAAAAAAATAACATCTCTATTTCCAATAACACCCAACTGAAATTTAGTATAATTAAATTGCTAATGTAGGCAACAACTATAGAAAAAATTAGAAAGCATAGATATTTGCATCAATATAGAGTTGTCACAAACATTTCAAGATATTATTTATGCTTGTCCCTATTATAAAATTATGATTATAAGTCGGGCATGGAGGCTCACACCTGTATTCCCAGTACTTTGAGAGGCTGAGGCAGTAGGATCACTCGGGGTCAGGAGTTTGAGACCAGCCTGGCCAACATCCCTTAACAGGTAAGAGACTTACCTTATTTCAGATATCTAGTTAGACTCCCTTTCTCAAACTCTCCTCTTGGATAGTTGCCTGATGAGTAGTAATCCAGGTAAAACTCCAAGACCTGCTCTGATCCTCTTAGCTGCATATATATATTTTGAGTGGAGTTTTGCTGTTTTGCCCAGGCTGGAGTGAAGTGGTGTGATCTCAGCTCACTGCAACCTCCACCCCCAGGTTCAAACGATTCTCCTACCTCAGCCTCCCGAATAGCTGGGATTATAGGCACATGCCACCACGCCTGGCTAATTTTTGTATTTTTAGTAGAGACAAGGTTTCACCATGTTGGCCAGGCTGGTCCCAAACTCTTGACCTCAGGTGATCCACCTGCCTCAGCCTCCCAAAGTGCTAGGATTATAGGCGTGAGCCACCGTGCCCAGCCAGCTGCATATTCTTGTAGAGCTCATGTTAAAGCTAATGAAAACATCTCATGTTAAAAACATAAAACTAAGAAGAAAGAATAACCTAAGGGTTTTGAATTGGTGCATAAGCTTTCTACACCCAGTAACTTTTGGGTATGAGTTTAGGGCATTTCTGTCCATGTCTAGTTATCAGTGTAAATAAATCACTGCAATTTAGACAGTATCATGGTCATCATCCAAATCATTTTTTCTTCAGAAAGAAGACTATGTAGTTCATTGAGGGAGAAAAAGCTGGATATAAAGTGAATTCCCATTATTGGGGAAATGGTTGAAATAAATTATGGTATAATGACAACATGGAATACTATTTAGTCATTATAACAATAGATTAGAATTAAGCTTTTGCCTTGAAGATACTAACTTGAAGTATTCTTGGATGGGAAAGATATTTTGTGAAAAAAAAAGTAATAAAAACAATTACCCAAATCCTCTATGTGAATATTATCCAAATAGCAAAATGACAGAAGTAGGTCTGTCATCAGTAATTACTTCAAATATTAATGGATTAAATTTTGTATGGGATAATATAAAATATTAAATTTTGTATGTATACGTGTTTAAATGAGATTGCAAGAGGATGGAGAAAACTATAAAATCATACACATTTGGCTGTTATTAGGTTCTTCTTAGGCAGAAGGAGAAGAAATGAAGGAATTTATGCAAAAATGGGAAATAACTTCAATTATAAATAACATGTATAACAGAATCACACTCATATATTATATAAAAGAGGAGAAAAATCAACTCCCCATATTGGAGGAAATGAGAAAGAAGGAATCAGAGTGAATAAGTAAGGTAAAAAACAATTGAGGAGTAGGAAATACTCCCAGAATGGCAAAGTAAGATCCTCCAAAAATCTACTCCTCCATAAAATCAGTGAAAATACCGGGAAGAAAACTGTCAAAGTTAAATTTTTTTACTAGAGAGCATCTGGGAAGATGGTGGAACAGAAAACACCAGCAATCTGTCTCCCCACCTAGACAACAACTGCACTGGCAGAATCTGTCTGATGTAACTATTTTGGAACTCTGGATTCTATCGAATGTTTGAAAGTTTCAGAGGTGGGACAGGGCAGTTAAAGGAACAGAGTTTTTGTTTGTTATTGAAGTTAAACTAGTATAAATTCAAGTTTGAGGTTGGGCACGGTGGCTCACGTCTGTAATCCCAGCACTTTGGGAGGCCGAGGCGGGTGGATCACGAGGTCAGGAGATCAAGACCATCCTGGCTAACATGGTGAAACCGTATCTCTACTAAAAAATACAAAAAATTAGCCGGGTCTGGTGGCAGGCACCCCTAGTCCCAGCTACTCGGGAAGCTGAGGCAGGAGAATGGCGTGAACCCAGGAGGTGGAGCTTGCAGTGAGCCGAGATCATGCCACTGCACTCCAGCCTGGGTGACAGAGCAAGACTCTGTCTCAAAAAAATAAATAAATAAATAAATAAATACATACATACATACATACATACATACATACATACATAAATTCCAGTTAGAGTGCTATCACTTTAGGATGTTAAATGTGATCCCAATGGTAACCATAAATAAAATAGCTATAGAATGTATATATATATGTGCTTTGAGATACATATATATATATATATATATATGACAAAGGAAATGAGAAAGGAATTTAAATGTTTCAATATTAAAAAAAAAAAACAAAAACTAAACACAAAAGAAGGCAATGATCCAGGAAATGAGGGATTAAAAAAAGCTATAAGGTATATAAAAAACAAATAGCAAAATGACAGAAGTAGGTCTGTCATCAGTAATTACTTCAAATATTAATGGATTAAATTTTTTCAATCAAAAGACAGAGATCAGCAGAATGGATAAAACCATAATCCAACTATATGCTGTCTACCACAGACTCACTTTAGATTCAAAGACACAAATAGGTTGAAAGTGAAAGGATAGATAAAAATATTCCCTGCAAATAGTAACCAAAAGAAGATAGTGGGATGACTCACTTATGATGGTTTGACTTTTATAATTTTTCAACTTTACAATTGTGCAAAAGTGACACACATTTAATAGAAACTGTGTTTTGAGTACTCATATAACGATTCTGTTTTTCTCTTTCAGTAAGGTATACAATAAAATACGTGAGCTGTCCAATATGTTATTATAAAATAGGGTTTGTATTAGATGATTTGTCCAACTGTAGGCTAACATAAATGTCCTGAGCACATTTAAGGTGAAGGCTAAGCTAAGCTACAATGTTCTACAGGTTCGATTTATTAAATGTATTTTTTACTTACAACAGTTTCAAGTTACAATGGGTTTATAAGGATATAACTCCATAATAAGTTAAGGAAAATCCGTATCAACAAAATAGGCTTTAAATCAACAATGGTGGCCGGGCGCAGTGGCTCACTCCTGTGATCCCAGCACTTTGGGAGGCCAAGGTCAGGAGATCAAGACCATCCTGACCAACATGGTGAAACCCTGTCTCTACTAAAAATACAAAAATTAGCCAGGCATGGAGGCATGCACCTGTAGTCCCAGCTACTCAGGAGGCTGAGGCAGGAGAATCGCATGAACCTAGAAGGCAGAGGTTATAGTAGGCTGAGATCAGGCCACTGCACTCCAGCCTGGGCAAGAAAGCAAGACTCTGTCTCAAAAAAAAAAAAAAAAAAAAAAAATCAAAAATGGGTAGAATAAATAAAGAAGGACATTATATATTAATAAAAGTTTCAAAATAGCAAGAAGATACAACAGCTGTAAACATTTACACACCTAATGACAGACCATCAAAATATCTGAAGCAAAAAGTTGATAGAACTGAAAGAAGGCCAGGCGTAGTGGCTCATCCTGTAATCTCAGCACTTTGGGAGGCCAAGGTGGGCTCATCACTTGAGGTCAGGAGTTCAAGACCAGACTGACCAACATGGCAAAACCCTGCCTCTACTAAAAATACAATAATTAGCCGGGCATGGTGGAGTGTGCTTGTAATCCCAGCTACTCAGGAGACTAAGGCAGGAGAATTGCCTGAACCAGGAGGCAAAGGTTGCAGTGAAGAGAAAAAAAGATCTGGATTCCAGCTCGAAAAAGGAAAAAAAACAAAAAAACAAAAAAAAAAAAAAAAAAAGAAAGAAAGAAAAAGAAAGAAAAAAAAAAAAAGAAATAGTAGTTGGAGACTTGAATACCCCACTTTCAATAATGGATAGAACAACTAGACTGAAGACAAGTAAGGAAACAGAGAAATAACACAATTCCATTTCTATGTATAAACACAAGAGAACTGGAAACATTTCCACACAAAAACTTGTACATGAATATTCATAGAAGCATTATTGATAATAGTTTTTAAAAAGGTATACGCAACCCTAATTTTTAACAATGGATGACTGGATAAAGAAAATGTGATACAGCCACATGATGGAATATTATTCAGCACTAAAAAGAAATGAAGTACTGACACATACTATATCATGGATGCATTCTGAAAGCATCATGCAAAATAAAAGAAGGCAGATACAAAGGACCACATATTGTCTGATGTTTTTCATATAAAAAATGTATATGCAACTCTAATGTTTAACAATGGATGACTGGATAAAGAAAATGTGATACAGCCACATGATGGAATATTATTCAGCACTAAAAAGAAATGAAGTACTGACACATGCTACATCATGGATGCATTCTGAAAGCATCATGTAAAATAAAAAAAGGCAGATACAAAGGACCACATATTGTCTGATGCTTTTCATATAAAAATTTCAGAATAAGAAAATCCATAGAGATTGAAACTAGATTAGTTTTGGCCAGGAATTGAGGGAAAGGGGAAATAGGGGGCAGGGAATATGACTTGTTTTTGCAATGATGAGAATATTCAAAAATTAGATAGTGGTGATGGTTATGCAACACAGTGATATATCTGAAAATTGCTGAATGTACACATTGAAAGAATGAGTTTTATGGTATATGAATTATATCTCAAAAAAGCAGATATTTAGAAAAGTACATGAGAGGGATAATGCATTTTCATCTGAAATAGAAGATTTAGGTTCTAGTTATCAAAGATGTGATAAGAGAACAGAACACTCTAAGCTTTCAGCACATGAATTTACTCTCTTGTCACTGTAACTTCTTATCAGAGTTACTAGGTTATTTTATTGTGTTCCATGTTATCTTTTACCCAAAAGGTCTTGGTTGGCAGAAGTTTTCCCTTTCCTTAAAGTTAAATATATATTTAAATAGCTATAAAATACATAAGGAAAAAATGATGAAAATAAAAACCCAGATACAGAATACAACCTAGAAAAATTCCTTGCTAAAACATAGTATGAACATTAACTATGGGCCTTTTCCTTTTTCACATTATAATTTGTTTTCAAAATGTAACTAATGTTAACTCCAGAAGTACTAGATATCACATAAAGCTTATTTCACTTTCACAAAACCTAACTATGCTACACAGTGTAATACAGGGGGTATTCCGGTTAAAGCGTTACGAAATGCAGGATTCTATGTCTTGGTATTACATTAAGAACCTTCAAGAAGAATGTCTTAGGAAAAGACTATTTCTTGGTACTTTTCCTACCCAGGGTATTTGGGTAGAATACAATGTCTGACCATTGTATTTTTGGACTGAAGTATATTTAAATAGCTTTTATATATGCCAGGAATTGAAAATAACATCTTAATTTGAGAATAATAAAAGAGGAGGATAAAAGTAAACCCTCTGCTAGGTGTTAATACAGATCTAAGACATTAAATGACACTTTAAGTAAAATTGGTGAAATACACATCAAGTAGTAGAAGTGTGATCAGGCACTTCTAGCAAAAGTGATAAATCATGTATTAAAATTTAAAATGTCTATAGTTCATTTATTTACTCATTCAACTAATACTTTATTACACATTGACTATACAGCAATAAAAACAACAACAAAAAGTCTACTCTTTCTTCTCTCCCAGAACTTAAAATTTGTTTAATAATGCTACTGCAAAGAAAACAATAAGATTAAATGATGATGAAAAACTTGAAAGAGCACTGATCTTAGAGTCCTAAGATCTGAATCAAAATTTCATGTCTACTAATCGCTAGGCAAGTGATACTGGATACATCAACTAATTCTCTAAACCTCAATTTCACAACACAAAAAAATGGTGTATGCTATTACCTGTCTAGTGTATTTCATCAGTTAATTATAAGGATCACAGAGAAAATATTCAAACATTCCCTAAAAACTCTAAAACTTCTATAATCACAGGCTTGCACTATTACTTAAATTGTATGGAAAACTATCAAATTTCTTGCAATAAATAATTTTAGTTGATATTGACAGTATACTGAGTCTATGTGGCCAGAGAGTAAAGACTAATGCTAACTGTCAAATACATTAACAACATAAAATGACACATATGCTAGGGTTTTGGCCTTTCTCCATTTAACCATTCTAATTTCACCTGGATTTCTTCTACATGTCAATTTATGCTCATATTCACAAGCAACGTTCCAGCCATAGGAAGAGCAAATGAGTCAGACAGACTTCTATCAAACTTCCAATCTGAGCAACAACTGCCACATGTTTCTTTACTCTTCAGGACATGTGTTGTCAATCCTGTTTGAATCTTAACAAATAATGGAACTTTCAAAATAAAGACAAATGCACTTAGTAGAAGAAAATAACAATTATTGTAATTGCAACCACATTAACTTGACTGAGTTTTTGTTTAAATTGCTTCTGCGTAGGGCCGGGCGCGGTGGCTCAAGCCTGTAATCCCAGCACTTTGGGAGGCCCAGACGGGCGGATCACGAGGTCAGGAGATCGAGACCATCCTGGCTAACACGGTGAAACCCCGTCTCTACTAAAAAATACAAAAATCTAGCCGGGCGAGGTGGCGGGCTCCTGTAGTCCCAGCTACTTCGGAGGCTGAGGCAGGAGAATGGCGGGAACCCGGGAGGCGGAGCTTGCAGTGAGCTGAGATCCGGCCACTGCACTCCAGCCTGGGCGACAGAGCGAGACTCCGTCTCAAAAATAAATAAAATAAATAAATAAATAAATAAATAAATAAATTGCTTCTGCGCTTCTGATGAAAACCACTGTTCTTAAGAATAATGAAGTGCTTAAGACATGACTGAAAAATAAAACCTCAAAATTAAACCCATGAGGAAAATAAATTTAACTTGGCATAATTCTGGTTTGCAAAAATACTGTCAGATAATGAACCCAAATCCATATGAATCAATGGTAAACACTATGCACAAGAAACAGTTAATACCTATAGGTGCTCCGTGAAACAGTGGAATCCAAACTGTCTGTCTCTTTTGGGTTGGAGAAATAGAATAATCCTGCTTTTCCTCAAACACTGGCAAACATATACTATGATAGCTAAAAGTCAACTTAATCCTTCCTTTCCTGGCTCAAAATAAAAATAAATACGCCATCTCAGACCTAAGATGTGATAGCCCTTTGTGGGTTTTCATGAAAGAGAGAGAAACACCCAAGACAATGATCATGGGTGGATGGGCTTTGTGTAATTTTCAATCACATAACCTTGTTTTAGAAAGTAGAAATGAAGAAGCCAGACAACTATGGATAAAATTCTGGCAGTGGCTGTACTGTGCTCTGATTATTTTTTATTAGCATTGGTTGTATCAGAGCTGAAGCTTCTTGGCATTTTCCATACAAATCCACTCCCACTGAGTATTCTGGAAGCACAGTAACTTTATCAAAAGGTAGAGTCACATTCCAGAGCATGTCATCTGTCACCTCTCATCATCTCATGCCCCATGTCCACACTTTCTGTCTTTTCTCTCTCCCAGCTCTTCTGCAATAACTAACAAATCCTGCCCTTTGTCCTCATGCAGAAGAGTTTGGCACATGCCATTTTTCTCAAGGTGTGATTTTCTTTTTTGTCATTCACCAGTATGTAAAATAAACTTTACAGCCAATAATAGAAGGTGAAAAAGGAAGCAAGATAAAAAAAAAAAACAACAACAACAAAAAAACATGAATGCCTCAAAAGTAAATAGGGGACTGGGTGCAGTGGCTCACGACTGTAATCCCAGCACTTTGGGAGGCCAAGGCGGGTGGATCATGAGGTTAGGAGTTCAAGACCAGCCTGACCAACATGGTGAAACCCTGTCTCTACTAAAAATACAAAAATTAGCTAGGCATGGTGGGACGTGCCTGCAATCCCAGCTACTCAGGAGGCTGAGGCAGGAGAATCGCTTGAACCCAGGAGGCGTAGGTTGCAGTGAGCTGAGATTGTGCTACTGCATTCCAGCCTAGGAGACAGAGAGAGATTCCATCTCAAAAAAAAAAAAAAAAAAAAAATGTAAATAGGGAGATAGCTCCCATTAAATCACTCAGGATCCTGTTATTGAATGGGTCCTCCTGCAAGGGACCAACAACAAAGTCAGTGACTTAACTTACTTATTAACTCAGAATAAGTAACTTAAAACTTCAAAAACTTCAAAACTGTAGCGCAAACTTTCACAGATGAACCACTACAAAATCAATGCCACTATATTGGGGCAAGCAGCGTAAATTTTCAGACCTCAGAAATATTGAATGGCATTGATACATTTTCATTTCTTACTCATTCCTACCTGAACATCTGGGCTGATGGCATTTCATGTTTAAGAATAGGGCATTTGGCAGGGCGCAGAGGCTCACGCCTGTAATCCCAGCACTTTGGGAGGCTGAGGCAGGTGGATCACTGGAGATCAGGAGTTTGAGACCAGCCTGGCCAACATGGTGAAACCCCATCTCTACCAAAACTACAAAAATAAATAAATAAATAAATAAATAAATAAATAAATAAATAAAATTAGCCAGGTGTGGTGGAGGGCACCTGTAATCTCAGCTACTCAAGAGGTTGAGGCAGGAGAATTGCTTAAACCCGGGAGATGGAGGTTGCAGAGAGCTCAGATCGCACCACTGCACTACAGCCTGGGTGACAAGAGCAAGACTTCATCTAAACAAACAAACAAACAAACAAACAAACAAACAAACAGAATAGGGCACTCAGCAAGGCTTACTGGGAAACTGAGTGGAGATTTTCCTGTGTGACCAGTAAGTGATTGTGAATTAAAAGGATTGGTTGCCGAACTTAAAAACCTACTTGTGGGACATTAAAAGCCTCTAGTATGTATCACCTTTGGACTTACTTGTATTCCTGTGACTTTGGTCCCCTGGGAGAGAAGCATCCGTAGTCCAGGCTGGAATGTGCTGGTCCCGATGTGCAGTAGAAATCACAGTGTTCTGGTTATAAATTGTATTTGTAAGAATAACATCGGACCCTTGGATTTCACCATCAGTGACCAAAGGTTCACTCCAATTTGATTTAAAATAGACCTTTTGTAATGTTCCTGAAAGACAAAAACAAAACAAAAAAAAATCCTATGTTTGAAACATTACTAGAAGTATTTATTTTAAAACACATTAAGAAAACTCTAGAGCTACTTTCCCATATGTCATTCTAACCAGGTAAACACAAAGACAAAGATGAAAGCCACAACAATGACCTCCTTTTTGGGGTCGACAACCACAAAACCAAGAGTTTCTTTTCTACCACAAATCACACAGCCCTGTGATGAAACATGGCTTTCTCATGAGCCAATGGTTTGGAAACTGAGTCTCCTATCAAGGTTTCCTGGTGCTTCAAAAATTTAGGGCAATTCTACCTCACCCAAGACTCACCACAAATAAAATGTGGTGAATCTTACAGCATTTTCTTCCTGTTTCCTTAGTTTCTTAATCTCACTGGTCATTGTATGCTACTCAGGACCCAGGTCATGTGCTCTATCACTCACTGTATCTGTCATCAAAGGACACAATGGTGCTTGCCATCAGCTTATTTCCCACATTTTGCGCTAATTTTCAGTAAACTATGCATAATACGCAAATAAAAAATAGGAGGGCTCATACATTTATCAAAACTTGCATCATAGGAACCAAAAAAAAAAAAAAAACAAACCTCTAAAGCACAAACTAAAAGAAGAAAATATCTTCATCTTCGACCAGAAAATAAAAATATAACTATATGAAATAAGAAATACTCATTTAAAAATTTTATTTCCATAGGTTATTGGGAAACAGGTGGTGTTTGGTAACATGAGTAAGTTCCTTAGTGGTGATTTGTGAGATTTTGATGCACCCATGCACCCCGCGAAGTTTGGAACATGCCATGAGCAGTATACACTGCACCCAACTTGTAGTCTTTTATCCCTAACCCTCTTTCCACACTTTCCCCCTGAGTCCCCAAAGTTCATTGTGTCATTCTTATGCCTTTGCCTCCTCATAGCTTAGCTCCCACTTATGAGTGAGAACATATGATGTTTGGTTTTCCATACTCATTAAACTAAGATTATCAACTGGCCACTTTCTCAAGGTATCCATTCATTGACAAAACAAAGAACCAAACCTAAGATTATTGAAAACCACCTTGCTTTGTCTTTAGGAAGAAACTTTTGAAAACTTGGAAAGAGATCATGTATTTTTAACTCAGTCAAAATAGACAGCAGGTTTTGTTTCCAGAATATAGCACTGTACTTGAGCATGCCATGAAAATAAATAAATGTGATATTGACCCATCCATAGAAATACCCAAGGGAGATTTTCTTTTCTAAAAGCATTTACAGTGAATGCTCTAATTAGCTCTCACTTTTCTA
Source organism: Piliocolobus tephrosceles (assembly GCF_002776525.5). Lineage (NCBI taxonomy): Eukaryota > Metazoa > Chordata > Mammalia > Primates > Cercopithecidae > Piliocolobus > Piliocolobus tephrosceles. The sequence goes on along the minus strand of NC_045436.1, from coordinate 138,212,665 downwards.
AATAGTCCCAAGGACCATTAAAAATAAAAGAAATATAAATAAAATGTTTAATATCAGTGTATGGAAAAAATTTCTCTACATATGCTTGACATTTGGAAAACATTAACTACAAATAAAAATAGAAAAGCACTGTTTCTAGCTAACTGAGATCAACAGTTTCCTCTGCCAAAAGATTCTAAATAAAACATTGAAGCATAAAAGCTAAATCATGATGACATAATGCAAGTAACATGCACAAACTGTCTGTGTGATCATGAGTAAAAGTCAAATGCAGTAGGTAAAATGAAGGAATTCATTTAATTCTTATTGATTTTCAAAATGATTTACAATTTATCCTAATCAAAATAAATGTGATAGGCTTAATTACTATAGGAAATGTATTTCACCCATACAAAATAATTTACTAATCAATTACCTATAATTTTACTTACATCCATTTAACTGCTCTCTTCCTTATTTTTGGCATAAAGAGATTTTTTTTCCATAAGGTGGTATTTATGCTAATGTGGTTGTAATGAATATATATAGGCCCTTAAGTTGATTTACTTAATCTTGTTGAACCCGTGAGTAGGCATCCAGTTCTGTCAACATACTTTTAGCAAATGCCAATTGTTCACGGTTGTATCCTCGAGTAATTCCCTTATAATGAGTTTCTTGTCATATAAAATATTTCAACAGTTGTTCCTTTTTGGTAATAATTAGCCTTATTAATAATCTTTCCTTTATCATTTTAATCTTTCCTTTATCATTTTAACCAAACAGTGTTTAAAGTGTTCATAACATCTGGCTGGGTGCAGTGGCTCATGCCTATAATCCCAGCACTTTGGGAGGTCGAGGTGGGTGGATCACCTGAGGTCAGGAGTTCTAGACCACCCCGACGTGAAACGCCATCTCTACTAAAAACACAAAAAACAAATTAGCCGGACATAGTGGTGGGCACTACTCAGCTGTAATCTCAGCTACTACGGAAGCTGTGGCAGGAGAATTGCTTGAACCCTGCAGGTAGAGGTTGCAGTGAGCCTATATCACACCATTGCACTCCAGCCTGGGCAACAGGAGTGAAATTCTGTCTCCAAAAAAAATAATAAATAAAAATAAAGTGTTCATAACATCTGTTTATCCTAAGAAGTCCTCTGAAACATTGACATTTTTAAGAAAACACTGACTTGGATAACAACTTTCTTTTAAAAAGGCAGCTTCATTACTCTTAAGATTTATGTATTGAAAGCAATTTGGCAGAATAAAGAAAAAGATAATATTTGAGAGGCACTGTAGTTAATGTTTTTAAAGTATATTTTGGGGGGAGAGAAAGAGAGAGTGAGAATAAACTTAAAGGACATGTCTTTAAAAGCCTGAACTCACTGGACAACTTGTTTTCAAGTATCTTTGGAAGCTGACCAACTCCCAACACAGTTGGTTGTCTACAATGCATTTTTTTTTAAGCGCAAGTATTATAACTCAATAAAACTAAATGCTTTCAACCTGTATCATGATGAGCTATAAAAATGCTAAGAGATACTAGCCCAAAGTAGAGTATTTTTTCTTCTAATACTGCCTCATTCTTTTCTACATTTCTGTGTTTATTGTGCTACGGTTAAAAGTACAGGTTCTGCAGCCTGACCACCTGAGTTTAAATCCCATCTCTACCACTTGCCCTGAAACTTTGGACAAAGTCTCAACTGCCGTAAAAGGAAGGAAAAATAATACACCTGTTCATGGGGCTGGCTGTGGTGAGACAGCCAAATAAAAATGGCTCCCCGGCAGAACCTCCGACTGGTCTGGCACTGGGAGGAGCGCACAATGGGGTGAAGCCTCAGAAGGTTCACACCGTTTGCAGAGGGGAGGAGCCTGGCCTCTCCTGTTCCGGGGTGGTATCTGGGACTCAATTTGTGAGGCGGGAAACTGGCTAGCAGGAGTCCCACTTTGCTGAGAGTCCCTGTTTCCCTTTTTTTTCCTTTTCGCCCAATAAATTCCAGTTTTCTCACCATTCAAAGTGTCTGTGAGCCTAATCTTTCATAACTGTGTAACTTCTCCTTAGCTGAACTAAGGAGAAGTCCTACAACATTAGGATCAAATCAGCCAATACCTATATAAACACTTCGAATGGCTCTTAGCACTAAGTTCTCCGTAACTGTTAGTCATTACTAACATTGATGGTAATCACAATAAAATTGTCTTCTTTAGGGCTACTAAGGTACTTTCAGATAAATATCAATTTCATTTTACTATAAGTGGATCCCAGTGTCACAAAATGGCTAATTTTCAGAAGTGAATCACTTAACCCAAATTTGGAGTGAGAAAATTATGGCTTTTTCATGCTAAATTATTAATAGAAAGTCACTTTGTATTAAGATAGTCTGGCTCAAAAGTGTTTCAGCTATATAGCCAAAAAAAAAAATTTAATGATATTTAATACTATATAATTCTAATAATAATAAAAGTCAAACTTTACTGATTCCTTGTAAAGAAGAGATTGGGCACTGTGGTAGGGAGAATAATGCTGCCCCAGAGATGACACATCCCAATACCTAGAACCTGTGAATATTCTGCTTTACATACTTTATGTGGTAAAAGGGATGTTGCAGATGTGATTAAAGTAAGAATTTTGAGATGAAGAGACTATCCTGGATTATTCAGGTGAGCCCAATATAATCACAAGGGTCTTTATAAGTAGAAGAGGGAGATAAGAGAGTATGTGTCAGGGTCATGAACTGTGAGAAAAACTCAACGGACCATTGCTTGTTTTGAAGATGGAAGGAGCCACAAGCCAAGGAATACAGGAAGCCTTAGAAGCTAGAAAAAGCAATAAAATAGATTGTCCCTTAGAGTCTGCAGAAGAAACACCTAAATTTTGCCCAGTGAGACCTATTTTGAACTTCTTAACTCTAAGATAATAAATTTGTGCTATCTTTTTAAGCTACCAAGTTTGTGGTAATTTGTTACAGGAGCAATAGGAAATTAATACAAGCACCTTGCTAAGTTCCCTCACTATAGGCATCAACTGAGTTAACCTTCCAATAATCCTATCAAACAGATAATATAATTAATCATTTTGACAGTTTTAGAGAGATGGAAACTGAAGCTTATGAGAGTGAATTAACTTGCCCAATATTTGAGTTGGGACATGACAAATAGACATATACATATACGCACACACACTTTTCATTTTGGACAAAACATACAGGTTTTAAAAATCAATCATTGTGTGCTTGCAGAATTTATCTTCCTATGATGTGATTTTAAAATTAATTTCTTAGCTTTGTATCTTTAGCCATGTGAAAGACATTTACTTTGCACTTTCTATGTGCCAAGAACTTCATACTTACTCTGCTGAGAACACAACATTTAGTAAGAGGTCTTTACTATCAAGATGTTTATAGATTAGTTGAGGGAGACAGGCATGCAATCTAAAAAATGTTAATATAAACTATGGTACAAGTGCTTTGAGAATGATATGCATAGGACAATGTGGTAGCAAAAAGTAGAGAGATTGTCCTCATTCCATTTGAAAAAGTCAGGAAAGCCTGTTTAGAGAAGAGTATCCTAAATGTGAATCTTAAAAGTTGATTAGGGATTTTCTAGGTTTAAGCAAAGTATTTGTAGGGAGGAGGGTGGCGTGGCAATAGGGAGTGAAATATTTTCTTGATAAAACAAAGGGAAAAACATACGAAAAGGCCCAGAAGCAAGTAATTTAAAAATATGGCTAGCACACAGGAGCCTGGTAAGAGAAAAGGCTGGAAAAGGAAGAGACACCAGAGAGGATAGGTCTTGTACAAGGCTTGGAATTTACCTTGTGATAGAAAATTTTAGAAATATCTTAAATAGGGTGAAACATATTAGAATGATCAGTTTGGCAGCAGGGTGACGTTTAAGAGTTTAGAGGTTAGTTATAAGGTTATTGTAATACTCCAAGTGAGAAAAGAGTAAAGCCTTAGCCAATGCCAAAACCCTAAGGACAAAGGGAACATTGGGAGAAAGCTCCAAAGATGCAAAATCATATGAACATGAGAGAAAGGTCCCTTTGAGGTCTCTGGTTTGAATGATGTAGTAAACAAACATATCCCCAACTGAGTTGGTGTGATATCGTTAGTGCTGTTCATCAAATATTTCCAATTCTCTCTCCTTCTACCGGGGCACAAGCTGAGCACTGCATTCCCTGGCCTCTTGAGTGAGCCTTTGCTTCAAGTCCAAGGCTATAAGCAAAACTAAAAAGTGTTGCTTCTAGGCAGAAGCATTTAATTGCTGATGTAAGAGCCTTCAGAGCTCTGGCACAATCACCACAAAGGTTCAAGATGGTGGCTAGTTCATCAATTTGGTCCCTGAAAGACCTCGATGAGCACAGGCCCCCTGCCATCTTGCAAAGGACATGTAGTATTGTAATAAATTAACTGTGGTTTGTAAATCACCAGTATTGGGGGATTTGTTGTTGTTACATGACAGAGTCTAGCTAATCTTGACTAAAACAATGGATAATAGAGTATGAAAAATAGATTTGTAGGAGCTTGTTGTTGTTGTTGTTGTTGTTGTTACACTTTATTGAATATAAAGGGCCTGTGAAACATTCAATGGGGAGGAAAAAAAGTCCAAATTTGAAGGAATCTGATGATTTCCTCCAGATGCCTCACCAGACTCCCCAACAATGCTGTCCCTCCTTTGTGTTCCCAGAGCACGCACTGGTTATATGGTAGCACATATGCACTCAAGTGGAACTGTCTGTCCCATGCATCTATACATCAATCCCCAAGCAGAACACCTAGCACCAGTGTAGGGCTCCATACATATTTGTTGAACGTATGAATGATGAATGAACTAATGGAAATGGCTGACATTGCCAAGAGGGGTATCAGTGTAAAGTGAGAAGAGAGCTGAGGACAGACACCTGCCATTTAATGGACAGCTAGAGAAAGGTTAGCATAAGGAAACTGAGAAACAGCAGCCAGAGAGACTGAAGGACAATCAGAGGTGACAATACGAAGGCATAGTTGAAGAGCATAATGAGATGAATGTAGTAGTCTACACTGAGGAAGATCATATGTGCATAGCACATCTGGGGAGAAGAAAGTATTGCTGGCACCAACTAACAGTGAACATTCTTACCATGAACTGATGTACACAGACACAGAGAGAAACACAGGTTCTTCATTTCAAAGTCTTGCTCAAATACACGTTGGTTTCCAATGAAGCACATTGGATAAAAAGACACTGGTGGGCTTGCTAAGTATAGATAGAGGAGTATGAAAAGAAGTGAAAGAGAGGATCAGAATGGGACTGATAGAGGTATAGGAATCATCTGGGGTGGTTCTTGTTAGAATGCAAATTCAGCAGGTTTGGAGTGGGGGCTGAGATTCTGGATTCTGCATTTTACACAAATTTCCAAGTGATGCTGATGCCGCTATTCCATGGGCCACACTTGAGAGCAAGGCTTTAGACTACCATTTCAAAAAGCTTTAGACATAATATATAACTTTGGGCCTCAGTAGTTAAAGAAAAATAATTCTCATGCTTGAGGATCCTCTGTTGGTGAATTTACAACAGAAAGCCAGATTTACTCAAAGAATTTGAAGTCTTAAGTAACGTGGAGTCAGGTCATGAAAGATCATAGATAATCTTAAATTTTGGGTGTGAAGAAATAAAGAATTTGGGAGATTTTCTATTTTTAAGTGATACTGAGAATATATTATAAGTTAGGAAGTTAAGATTCTTTTACCTCCAAATTCTTGTAAAAGCCACAAACTGCTGAGAAATTTGCTAAGAGAAAACTATATTTAAGTTCAATGATCTCCAGCTCATCTAGCATTTTTGAGGAGAAAGGTCATTTCTAAAGAGAAATATTTTTATTGAATTCAAGAAAAATGAACAGTTTATTAAACTTCCTATACTCTACATCCACTATAATTTTTCTTTTTTCCTCATTTCATTAAAAAATTAAGAAGCCATACATACATTTTTCCATCATATTAAGAAAACTAGAAATGTAATTTTAAGCTATTTTTCATAAGCTTATGGCTAAAATAAATTTATTTTAGATATATATGGATGAAGGAAATGAGCAGATGAATATTTAAAACCAAGTCTTCAACAGGCTGAGAAAGAAAGTCAGAAGCATTCTAATGAGAGTTTTTGGAATAAAACTTGGGTGAATAAATTGAGATGAAGAATAGTTTGAAAAAACTAATTTCAGACTATACCCCATACATTTATAGGACTCCCTGCCACATACTCAGCTGTAACCGTTTTTCCATACAGCTGCCAATGACACCTTCTAAAGCTAAAACCCTTTCTCCATACAGCTGCCAATGACACCTTTTGGAAGTCCCAACCAAGATAATCATTTCCCAGATCTTGAAAGAGCCTTTTTTTCCCCCCGATGTTTTCTTCTAGGAGTTTTATGGTTTCCAGTTTTATGTTTTAGTCTTTAATCCATTTTGACTTGATTTTGGTATGATGGTATAAGATAAGGGTCCAATTTCATCCTTTTGGATGTGGATATGCAATTTTCCTAATACCATTTGTCAAAGAGACTGTTCTTTCCCCCTCGTATACTATTCACACCTTTGTTGAAGATCCGATGATCATATATATGTGGATTTGTTTCTGGGCTCTATATTCTGTTCCATTGGTCTATATATCTGTTTCTATTCTAGTGCTATGCTGCTTTGATTACTGTAGCCTTGTAATATAGTTAGAAATCAGTACATTTGATGCCTCTATCTTTGTCCTTTCTGCTCAAAATCTCTTTGGGTATTTGGGATCTTTTGTGGCTCCAGATGAATTTTAGGATTGTTTCATCTGAAAAATGCCACTGGGATTTAGCTAGGGAATGCATTGAATCTATAAATCACTCTGGGTAGTATGGACATTTTAACAATATTAATTCCTTCAGTCAGTGAACATTAAATGTCTTTTCATTTATTTCTGTCTGATTTAATTTCTTTTATCAGTATTTTATGGTTTTCAGTGTAAAAGTATTTCCCTTCCTTGGTTAGGTTTATTCCTAAGTACTTATTCTTGTTAATCCTATTAACAAAGATTTCTTAGACATGACATCAAAAGCACTGGCAACAAAGAAATAAAAAAGACAAGCAGTGTTACATCAAACTGAAAACTTCTGCACAGCAAAACAGAGGTTGAGTAGACGTAAAAGCTGAGAGAAATTATTTGTAAACCACATATTTGATCAAGAGTTAATATTCAAAATATATAAAAATAAGAAACTCACAAATCAATAGCAAAAAAGAAAAGGTAGCCTGATTTTTTTTAACAGGCAAAGGATCTGAATAGACATTTCTCCAAAGAAGACACATACTCATAGCCAGTAAGTATATGAGATGGTGCTTAACATCACTAGTCATTAGCGAAATGCAAATCAAAATGATAAAGAGATGTCACATCATGGTTGTTATGATGGCTATTATCAAAAACAAAAGATAACAAATTAGTAGGAATGTAAATTGGTGCAGCCACTATGGAAAACAGAATGGAAGGTCCTTCAAAAAAATTAAAAATAGAACTATTGTATGATCCAGCAATCCCTCTTCTGGGTATACATCCAAAGAATTGAAATCAGGATCTCCTATCTGCACTCCCATGTTCTGTGCAGCATTATTCACAATAGCCAAGACATGGAAGCAGCCTAAATGTCCACTGACAGATGAATAAATGTTAAAAATGTGGCATACACACAATAGTATATCATTTGGCTTTCAACAAGAAGACAATCTTATCATCTGTGGCAACATGGATGAACCTAGGGGACATTATGCTAACGACAAACACTACATGATCACACTTATATGAGAAATCTAAAATAGACTCATAGAAGCAGAAAGTATAATCGCGATTACCAGAGGGGAAGAGGAAATGAGGTGATATCCAAGGGTATAAAGTTTCAGTAATGCAAGATAAATAAGTTCTAGAGATGACTATACAGCATAGTGACTATGGTTAATACTTCTTTGTGTACTTAAACATTTGTTAAGAGGGCAGATCTTATGCAAAATGTTCTAATCATGGAAAAAAATAATAAAGATATGAGGAAAGTTTTGGAGGTGATGGATATGTTTATTGCAGAAATTGTGGTGATGGTTTCACAGGTATATACTTGTTTCCAAATTCATCAGGTTGTGATACATTAAATATGTGCAGCTTTTTTTATGTCAGTTATACCTCATTAAAATGGTTTAATGAATGAATAAATAAACAAATAAATAAATAAATGCTACAACTAGACCCTATCACTCTCTTATATCAACATCCTCATTGTGGATTTCATGTTTAAAGTACTACTTACTCCCTAGGGAATCCTCCCTCTTCTCAGCCCAGGTTCTGTTCCTGTCATAAGTTCTCTTAGCACCTTGTCTCTTCCCACATAGCAGGAACCTCTGTTGTAATTAATTAATAAAGTGATCATTTGTTTAATGCCTTCCTCTCTCACTGTGGAGTCCCTGAGGGTAGACTTCATTCACTGCTGTGCCCAATACCTATAGCACACTGTGTTGCATATAGCAGACACTCAATACATATTTGTTAAAGGAGCGAACAGTATTACATCATAGCTAATTTTGTTTCTTTTAAATGTTTCTCAACATATCAAAATAATTTTATTTTAAATGTTGCAAGATGTATATTTATAATATGTTATGATGTAATATATAATATAATTATAATATGTAATATTGTGAATTTATAATATATTAAGTAATATATACATATGTATATGTACACATATATACACACACACATATCCCACGTTTTCTTTCTCTTTTTGTTTTTTTTTTTTTGAGACAGAGTCTCGCTCTGTCACCCAGGTTGGAGTGCAGTGACACGATCTCAGCTCACTGCCAGCTCCGCCTCCCAGGTTCACACCATTCTCCTGCCCCAGCCTACCGAGTAGCTGGGACTACAGGCGCCCGCCACCACATCCGGTTAATTTTTTGTATTTTTTTTTTCAGTAGAGATGGGGTTTCACCATGTTATCCAGGATGGTCTTGATCTCCTGACCTCATGATCCACTCGCCTCAGCCTCCCAAAGTGCTGGGATTACAGGAGTGAGCCACCGCGCCCAGCCCCAAAGTTTTCTTGATCCACCTAGGAACCACCACAATTCTCAGAATCCATGTCTTTGTTACTGTGAATAGTGCTGCCATGAGTGTGTGTCTTTTTGGTGGAATTATTTATTTTCTTTTGGATATATCCCCAGTTATGAGACTGCTGGGTCAAATGGTAGTTCTATTTTAAGGTCTTTGAGAAATCTCAAAAGATTTTTCCACAGTGACTGAAGTAATTTACATTTCCACCAATAGCATATAAATGTTCCCTTTTCTCAACAGCATCTGTTATTTTTTGACTTTTTCATAAGAGCCATTCTGACTGGTGTGAGGATGGTATCTCACTGTGGTTTTGATTTGTACTTCTCTGATTATTAGTGATGTTGAGCATTTTTTCATGTTTGTTGGACACTTGTATGCTTATTTTGAGAAGCATCTGTTTATGTATTTTGCCCACTTTATAATGAGGTTATTGGTTTTCTGCATCTTGAATTCCTAAAAGAATGATTTTGAAGATGCATGGGAAAACCCCCACTTCCTAAAGTTTGCCTACATATAAACAAAATAGCATTTAGGAGCAGCTACATAAGTGATACAAAATTCCGCTCTTGGTATATACCCAGGAGAAATGAAAACGTATGTCCCCACAAAAACATACACGTAAATGTTCATAGAAGGATTATTGATAATAGCCAAAAGGTGGGAATAACCCAAATGTCTATCAATTGACAAATGGATAAATAAACTATGGTATATCCATACAATGAAATATTGTTCAGCCATTAAAAGGAATAAAGTATTAATATGTGCTACAATGTGAGTAAACCTTAAACACATATGCCAACGGAAAGAAACCAGTCACAAAATACCACATATGGTAATACAAAATGTCTAGAATAGGGACATCTATAGTGAAAGAAAACAGATTAGTGGCTGCTTGGGGCTAAGGGTGAGGAGATCGGGAGAGATTGGGTAGTAGCTAAAGGGTACAGAGTTTTATCTTGAGATGACAAAAATGTCCTAAAACAGACTGCAGTGATGGTTACATTTATCTATGAATATACTAAAAACTGCTGAACTGTAGATTTTAAATGGTTGGATCGAATGGTATATGATATTAATAAGAATAAATTATTAATTAACTAATAATTAATAAAATTAAAAAGAATAACCCATTTAAAGCAAAACATTCCTCCTTTGCCCTCTGCTCAGAGGCCTCTAAGCACAGATGTATTTAAATGTACTTACATTTTATATTAGCATTAGATCCTGAGAATGAAAGGAAGTGTTCCTCAAAGCGTGTGAGCCAATGAACATAGTGTCATGACAAACAGACTTTTTAAAATGACAGTGGTATAGCTGAGGAAGCTCTTACCAGACAGATCTGTCCAGAGATAATAACTATAAACTCTGGACAAAACACAAAAAGACAACTACTGAAGGGCCACTGGAGAGGCAGGAGAAGCAGGCCAGGTCTGTAGGGTGCTGACTCTTAGAAGACGAGAGCGGCAGAGATGAGTTTCAGGACGGTTTACTGTCTTAGCCTGAGATCAGACCACAGGTGACACCACAGAGCAAGAAGCGACTAAAACTCCCACAGAAAACCCTCAGTCTTCCTGGGCTGGGGCACTCATTCTGTCTTCCTCTTACTTGGTCACCCTCTGACCTCTGGCATCTGTGAAAGCCAGCATTTCTGGGTTCCTTTCCTTCTCTAGTCTTCCTGTATCTCTTTTTCCCTCCTGTTTGCCCCTTAAACACTAGCGTCCTCCAGAGCATTGCCCTCAGCTTCCAATTGATGCATTTTCTCTTCAGAGTTCATCGACTCGTGCTGCTTCAACTGCCACTGAGACTGCCGCATGCATGGCAGACCTCCCTTCTCAATCTCCCCGCTGGATCCCCTAGCTTCAGTCCTGCGCCAATGACTTGGAAGTTAAATTTTAAAGTCAGTGCTGCTCTGTCACAGAAGCCAAACATCATATTTGGTCACGATTTCTCTTGAAATTCCTTAGGAAAGCAGCATGTTGGATTTCTCATTTTTCTCCATTTCTTGACCTGCTTTCACTGTTGAATTCAACTATGATTCCATTGTACTTGGTTGTCCCATAAGAATCTCTAATACACAAATCAACCTTCCAATCTTTCTTTCATCTGCCTGTATCAGGTTCCTGCAACTTTACTTCCTATGTTAATGGGTAGCATCAAAACTAACCTGGTTAGACATAGGAGGCAGAGCAAGAGGCCTGATAGAAGTCTATAGCACTTGTCCCTCACCCCAAAGGAACACCAAATTTTAACAATTAATTACACAAAAAAGTCACTAACACAAGAACCAAAAATCAGGTGAGCAATCACAGTACCTGCTTTTAACTTCATATCCCTGAAGAAGACATTAAAGAGGGCAAGACAGATAGTCTTGAATGCCGACACCATCCTCTCCCATCCCCCAGCAGTAGCCATGCAGCTTGGAGAATGTGGACACTTGGGAAAGGCAGAGTGCAGTGATTATGAGGCTTTGCATTGAACTCAGTGCTGCCCTGTCACAGCAGAAAGCAGAGGCAACACTTGGATAGGCCCTGGCCAAAGGGTAATTGCCCATCACAGTGGTGAGCTTGAGTTCCAGCAAGCCTCACCACTGCAGGCTGGAGTGCTCTGGGACTTTAAGTGAACTTGAGCGACAGCCTAGGCCACAAGGATTGTAATTCCTAGGCCAGCCCTAGCGCTGAGCTGGGTTCAGAGCCGATGGACTGGGAGACACGTGACCTACAGAGTCACAAGCTGGGGTGGCTAAGGGAGTGCTTGTGCCACCTCTCCTTCATCCTCCAGCAGTGGGTGTGTGGCACGGAGAAATCGGTGTGCTTGGTAAAGGGAGAGCACAGCAACTGGGGGACTTTACATTGAACTCAGTGCTGGTCTGTCACAGCAGAGACCTGGTAGGATTCAGCACTTGCTGACCAAAGAGCCCCATGGCCCTGAATATCCAACAGCAATACCCAGGTTGTATGCGGTGAGCCTTGGGCTCTGAAATGTGCTGGCTTCAGATGTGACCTTGCACATTCCTAGCTGTGGTGGCTATGGTGAAAGACTCTTTCTATTTGAGAAAAGCAGGGAGAAAAGTAAAGGGGACTCTATCTGGCACCTTAGATGCCTGGTTGGCCTCGGTAGGGAAGGGCACCAACCAGGCTTTTGGGGTCCCTGAGTCTAGGCTTAAGCTCTTGGTTAGTTAGCATTTCTGGACCTGCCCTGGGCCAGAGAGGAGTCCACTGTCCTGAAGAGTGAGTCCCAGGCCTGGAAGCATGCATCATAAACCGACTGAAGGGCCTTTAAGTGAAACATCAGTGGTAGCCTGGCAAAAGCCCCCATGGGTTGGTGGTGGTGGTGGCCACAGGGAGAGGCTCCTTGGCCAATGGAAATGGGAGGGAAGAGAGGGAAGATTGGGAAGGGCTTTGTCTCATGGTTTGAGTACTAGCTTAGCTGCAGTAGAATAGAACACCAGCTGAAGTTCTAAGCTTTTTCACTTCAATCCGTGGTTCCAAGACAGCATCTCTGGACCCACCTGGGGCCTGGGGAAGCTCACTGCCCTGAAGGGAGGGACACAAACCTGGCTGGCTTTGCCACCTGCTGATTGTAGACTCTAAGGCTTTGAGTGAACTTAGATGGTAGCCAAGTAGTGGTTATAGCAGGCCTTGGGTGAGACTCAGTGCTGTGCTGGCTTCCAGTCTGAACCAGCACAGTCCCAGTAGTAGCAGCCAGGGGTATGCTTGTGTTCCTGCCCCTAGTTCCAGAAGGCTCAGCACAGGGAGAGAGAGAGAGAGACTCTGTTTGTTTGGGAGAAGGTAAGGGAAGAGAATGAGAGTCTCAGCCTGGCAATTCAGAGAATTCTTTCAGACTTTATCCGGCACCCCCAAGGCAGTACCTTTCTCTATAAGTCTTCAAGAATTGCAGCATTGTAAAGTCTCAGGCCCAAGTCCCTTAGAAGACCCAAAACACCTTCCCAAGAAGAATGGACACAAATGGGCCCAGATTTCACATTAATTTAACCAAAGTAGTAAAAGATCTTTATAATGAAAACTAAAAACTGATGAAAAAAAATTGAAGAGGACACCAAAAACATGGAAAGATATTTGATGTTCATGGATTGGAAGAATCAATATTGTTAACATTTCCATAGTACTCAAAGCAATCTGCAGATTCCATGCAATCTCTATTCAAATCCCAAAGACATTCTTCATAGAAATAGAAAAAACAATTCTGTGGATTGTTTTTTATATGGAACCACAAAAGACCCAGTATAGCCAAAGCTATCCTATGCCAAAAGAATGAAACTGGGGAATCACATTTCCTGACTTCAAATAATACTACAGAGCTATAGTCACCAAAACAGCATGATACTGGCATACAAACAGACACAGACTGATGGAACAGAATAGAGAACCCAGAAACAAATTCACACACCTATAGAGATCTCATTTTCTATAAAGATGCCAAGAACACACAGGTGGGAAAGGACAGTCTCTTCAATAAATGGTGCTTAAAAAACTGGATATCCACATGCAGAAGAATAAAACTAGACCCCTATCTCTTACTATATTCAAAAATCAAATCAAAATGGATTAAAGACTTAAATATAAGACTTCAAACTATGAAAGTGCTAAAAGAAAACATTGGGGAAACTCTTCAGGACATTGGTCTGAGCAAAAATTTCTTGAGTCATACCACACAAGCACAGGCAACCAAAGCAAAAATGAATAGCTGGGATCACATCAAGTTAAAAAGCTCCTGCACAGCAAAGGAGACAATCAACAAAGTGAAGAGACAACACACATAATGGGAGAAAATATTTTCAAACTACCCACCTGATGAGAGATTCATAATCAAAATTTACAAGGAGCTCAAACGACTTTATTTTAAAAAGTTGAATAATCCAACTTAAAAATGGGCAAAAGATTTGAACAGACATTTCTCAAAATAAGGCATACAAATGGCAAACAGGCATATGAAAAGGGGCTCAATATTACTGACCATCAGAGAAATGCAAATCAAAACTACAATGAGATATTGCTTCACCCCAGTTAAAATGGTTTATATCCAAAAGACAGGCAATAATAACAAATGCTGGTGAGGATATGACGAAAAGGGAACCCTCGTACACTGTTGATGGGAATGTAAATTAGTACAATCCCTATAAAGAACAGTTTGGAGGTTCCTCAAAGAAACTAAAATTGAGCTATCATAGAATCCAGCAATTCCACTGCTGGGTGTATGCCCAAAAGAAAGGAAATCTGTGCATCAAAGAGACATCTGCATTCCCATGTTTTTTGCAGCACTGATCACACTGGTCAATATTTGGAAGCAACCTAAATGTCCATCAACAGATGATTGGCTAAAGAAAATATGGTGCATATACACAATGGAGTACTATGCAGCCATAAAAAGGATGAGATACTGTCATTTTGCCACAAAATGAATGGAACTGGAGGTTATTATGTTAAGTGAAATAAGTCAGACATAGAAAGACAAACTTCATATGTTCTCACTTATTTTAGGGGCTAAAAATCAAAACAGTTGAACCCAAGGAGACAGAGAATAGATGGATGGTTATCAGAGGCTGAGGCTGTGAAGGATGGTAGGGGGTGGGAAGACGAGTGGGGGTTGTTAAGGGGTACAAAAAATATATATAGTTAGAAAGAATTAATAAGATATCATTTGATTGCACAACAGGTTGACTATAGTAAATAGAAGTTTAAGTGTACATTTACAAACAATAGAGTATAATTGGATTATAAAAATATAATAGATTTTTGGGAGGCTGAGATGGGCAGATCACGAGGTCAGGAGATTGAGACCATCCTGGCTAACACAGTGAAACCCTGTCTCTACTAAAAATACAAAAAAATAGCCAGGCGTGGTGGTGGGCGCCTGTAGTCCCAGCTACTCAGGAGGCTGAGGCAGGAGAATGGCGTGAACCCAGGAGGCAGAGCTTGCAGTGAGCCGAGATTGTGCCACTGCACTCCAGCCTGGACAACAGAGCAAGACTCCATCTCAAAAAAAAATAATAATAATAGAGTATAATTGGATTGTAAAAAATAATAGAGTATAATTGGATTATAAACTAGATTATAATTGGATTATTGTCACATTAAAGTATAAATGCTTGAGGAGATGGAGAGCCCATTTGTCATGATGTGGTTATTGCTTATTACATGCCTATAGGAAATTATGTAACATACCTCATAAATATACACACCCACTATGTACCCACAAACAGTTTTTTTAAAAAACCTGGTTACCCAAACCAGAAATCCAGGAGTCAGACTGGACTCCTCTCTCCCTCATACCAAAATCCAGTTTTGATTTATATTGATTTTAATGCATCCAACACCTTATTTCAAACCCTTATCACCTTTTACTTAGACCAGAGTCAGAGTCCCGAACTAGTCTCCCTGCCTTCATTTCTTTCTGCCTTCAGTACTCTGTAGTATGTCCAGTTCTATTGCCTTTTGCAAATGCAAAATAATCAGAGTTCTCCTTTCTTGGAAAGATCCTCCAGTGGTAATCCACCACCCATAGCAGTGTTTTGTAATCATTTTTATAGCAGATCAATGTTATTTTCAAACAAATATCACATAAAAGCCTAATATCTATAAATAGATATGAGCTGTATTTTACTGTGATTAACTTACTTTGTAAGATCTAAGTGTGTAAGTTCTATAAACCAGTAAGAAAATAATAAGGAGGTTTGGCAAAATTTAAAAATTCAAAATCAATGGCAATGCAATTAGATCAGCATCGTCTTGATATTTATTTCTCTATTTTATTTGATTGCACATATTTTTTAAAATCCTGATTCATATCATTAGGTAGCTACCAGTGATAATAGTTTATTGCTTTTTCCAAAAAGTTCACCTTTCAAACTTAAAGTATCATTCATTTAGAAAAAGATGGCAAGATGTAAATATTAATGAGTTAACCTGTCAGCACATATTACTTGGTTTCTGGTTTTTACTTGGTTAAAAATGTGGTATGCAATATTTAGTTTGAGTGTGTATTTAAGATCTGGTTTTTTTTAAATGAAAGTCAAAGCAAACATTTGTGCAATCCTTAAGTCTCCTCCTTAGAACCTTGTTACCATGGAATAGAGTTTGAAAACCAGTGATCTAAATGCTAAACCCCAAATCCTTTAGTATTTAGTATGAAAATGTAAGATCCTGTTTCATTCGGACGTTATCAGTCTAGCTGCATTTCCCACCACTGCCAAATTTTCGCCCAGTTTTCTAAATCTATGTTCATCTTTCAAGGGGTTATAGTTTTGTACTAGTTATTTTCTCTGCCAAATGTGACTCCGGAACTACTGTCTTCTAATCCAAATTTCTATTAACTTAATTTCAAAGTTAAAACATTAACTCTCCATGATGCTTTCTTTGAATGTGCCCACAGGACCTTGTATACACTTCTATCTTAAACATGTGTTGCCTTGTGTAATAATCATCACTTCCTCTCAACTGTGAGCTCCTAAGAAAGGACTAATTTAACCATCCTGGAGTTCTCAGGAACTTTCAAAGTGCCTGCAACCTAATAATCATTTCTTAAATGTTTTACAATCATAAACTCATTCATTAATATTAATAATAATAACCAGTAGAGTGGTCACAGTAGCTGAAACTGCAGATTTGCATAACGTTGTGAACAGATAATCCTCTCATTGACTGACACTTTAGGTTAAATAGGTACTAAGTAGAAATCACTCTTCTAAATCATGCTAATTTTCACTTTAACTTCATTTTTCTTTAATAATGGCCTCACCCACCAACATAGGAAAGCAGGATCACCAGCAAGAGAACGAGAGCACAGATACATGGAATCAGGACCAGCAATAGGAACCGGAGGAGGTTAGCAGTCGCCAGCTTCTGAGAGCAGCCATTGCCCATGTTATTGTCATCAGCTCTCAAGACCTAAAGTAAAAGAGGAAAGCGTAACATGGTTTTAGTTTTACAATACAAGGTATGAAATTTTAGGTTACAGCTATCCATTTAGAACAGCAGCATTCCAAAAAGATTTTACTGTTTGTGCTTTAGGGTATGAAATGAGCTTAGTCACCAAATCATGCCAATAAATGAACAGATAACTGTACATCTACATTCCAGGAAGAGCAAACTATCTATTTCTGAAACATTTTTCAGAAGTATATGGGCTTTTAACAATATCCCATTTTGCTTTTTTAAAACATATTTGTCAATTTGGTATAATTCCAAAGGGCTATGAATTACCATGGCAAAACCTCACCCTGGACCAAAGCTACGACAGAAGTGAAGATTGCCTAATACAGTGATACAAAATTGGTAAGTAGGTGTAGACAGAATATTATCCAGACTTCATTCTTTTTTGTCTCATTAGTCTAAACAAAATGTGAATGAATCTGGATAAAATAAGTATTTGGTCATTAATAATTCAGCCAGGCTTGCTGTTACTGACCATGCATTTAGTGACAAGTTGAAATATAAGGAGGAGCCTGCCCCGATTGCCAATTAAACGTTAACAACTTTGAGGACATCCTCGGCTGTCCATGCTGCCCCATCCCTTGTGAGAGGATGTCAAAGTGCAAAAATGATGGTTCAGATAAAGTTCTTGTCTTCAAATGCTTCAAATTTTGCTTAGTTCAATCTCTTGCCAGAAACGATATCTGGAAATTCATTTATTACAAATGGCTAGCTTGAAGCAGTGACTTCAGAAAAACATCTGAGATGGTACTAAAAGGGCTTTGAATCACTACAAGAAACTCTCTGGGTCTCCTTAATGAAGGCATTTCTCATGACTCTCTCTGGACTTCTAACTCTGCATTTTCTCCTCTGACAGTTTAGAACTTGAACTGTAACCTCTGTGTAACTATCTCCTGAATCTCTCTTGCATCCTAAACTCCTTTCAGAGTTACACTACATACTTGTAATGCCTGGTGGGTAGTAGCCCCTCTTCTTAACAAGTTCAGAACTAAGATGAGCCTTCTCTCTCTCTCTCTCTATCTTCAAACTAGTTCTTCTCCTGACTTTCATATTTGTATTTACAGAAATTCCTCCATTCCAATATGGAGAGTGGAGTCCAAAGACTCCCCATTTCATTATCCCCCTATGCCATACATCAACAGGTTTTGTTGGTTCTTCCTCTGTAATAAATATCAAACTTTTTTTTAAATGAATGACCTTTGAGAAAGAGCCTTATAATAATCAAGAAATTATTCTGACAGAATGGTCCTGTAATATTCTCAGGACTTCCTGACCAGTATTTGATTATTTCCCATGGATGCAAAGAAAATTTTGAAGGCTTCTTCTGAATTGCAAGGCTTGTGTGATTCCCATTTCTGCTTTACTCCCTCTATCTGGGAATACAGGTTCACTAACCCATATTGCAAGCAGTGCATAATATGATGACAGCTTCTGTAATTTTAAGAATTCTCCATGAGAGACATTATTTGAAATAACTTATGTTGTTAACTTGAGAAGAGCTTCATTTCCTAGGTTAATGTCTTACTGATCCATTTCCTCTGTACCTGGATTAAGCTACCAACCAACATGTTATCATTTACAGTTAATTTACAATTGATCTTCAAGAAGACATAGCACTGGTGCAATATAATATGAGATCTGCAATAGCACATTGATTACAACACCATTATTGGATAGGCAGTGCCCTTTCAAGCTTATATACAACACTTGTCTACAAAAAAAAATCAATCAATAAACAGAAGTGTGGGACTACAGGTCAACAAAGTTAATGGCAGAAACAAGTTGATACTTGTTTATTTTACTTAGTTACTGAACACCTACTAATTATAATAATAATGAAGGATATGACAATAACTTCAAACCACTGTCTCTCAAAAGCTCACAGTCTTGTAGGAGAGATGATATGTACATGAATAACATAACTATATTGCAAGATAGCAAATGATAAGCACCATGACTCTTACAGCTAAAGTGATATAAGAATTCAAAAGATAGAAATATAATTTGCTGGAAGATCACATAAGATATTGTAGAGAGAACAACCCTGAATCAGCCATAATTCTGAGAAAAGTACCCCTGAAAAAGTCTGTTACGAGTTAAAAAAAAATGTTGCAAAGTGTATACAGAGAGGTAAGAAATTATGAAATGTATTTAACTTCTACAACAATGAAGAAGCTTCCTCGCTAAGGTGATCACAGAAGCATTATAGGGATAACCTTGAGTGATGAATTCACAATGGCTCATTGCCATCTGGACTGCTGGAGCCAAATACATCTCATTTAGCATTTATAAGTAAAGAGTCAGCGGAGAAAATGCTAGAGGCCCATTTTAATATCTCATCTAAGTATATATCAAGTACTAGACCTCCAAAAACGATACTCATGATTAGACTAAATATTTTCTTCAGTGACAAGATAATTGATTTTTTTGTTTGTTTGATTTTTGAGATGGAGTCTCATTCTGTCACCCAGACTGGAGTGCAATGGCACAATCTTGGCTCACTGCAACCTCCGCCTCCCAGGTTCATGCAATTCTCCTGCCTCAGCCTCCTGAGTAGCTGGGATTACAGGTGCACACCACCACATCTGGCTAATTTTTTGTGTATTTTTAGTAGAGACAGGGTTTCACTATGTTAACCAGACTGGTCTTGAACTCCTAACCTCGTGATCCACCCACCTCAGCCTCCCAAAGTCCTGGGATTACAGGCGTGAGCCACCATGCCCGGCCAGATAATTGATTGCTTTTTTCAAAGGGAGAGGAGGAAGAAATATGCAGGAGAAATTCAATACTTCAGCACTTTCTTCTTGAATAACTTGCATAACTTTCCTCTTGCACTCATGACTGTTGCAAATGCTACATTATGCACAGGCCCTTCGAGGTTCCTCTGAATACAAGGCAACTCTCAGACTTCACTGTTGAGTAAATGCCAGGTGAAATAAACAACCAGAATCATCCTTAAGCTTTGTTTCCATGGACTCTAAACAATCCTTTCTCCAAATGGCATCCCTCTTCCACAAGCACCTTCCTCAGCCTTGAAATCAAGCTGAGCACAGGCACAGCATTCCATGGCAAGGGTAGGGAACGACGCATCTGATTGGGCCTGCACATATTTGTAAAGCATGTCATTCTTATGTGTTTTTTGTTTTTGTTGTTTTTATTTTTGGTTTTGTTTTTGTTGTTTTTATTTTTGGTTTTGGTTTTGTTTTTTTTTTTTTTTTTTTTTTTTTTTTTTTTTTTTTTTTTT
>NC_045436.1:138163720-138192280 GCF_002776525.5 Piliocolobus tephrosceles | reverse complement strand
TTTTTTTTTTTTTTTTTTTTTTTTTTTTTTTTTTGGTGTTTTGTTTTGTTTTGAGACAGGGTCTCACTCTATCACTCAGGCTGGAGTGCAGTGGCACAATCTCGGCTCACTGCAACCTCTGCCTCCTGGGCTCAAGAGATTCTCCTGCCTCAGTCTTCTGAGGGACTGGGACAACAAGTGTGCACCATCCATCGCAGCCAGCTAATTTTTTTGCAGAGACAGGATTTCGCCATGTTCCTCTGGCTGATCTCAAACTTCTGGGCTCAAGCGATCCACCCACCTTAGCCTTCCAAATGTTCTTATATTTTACTAATCTTGTTAGTGAAATCTCATTTCTTGTATCTTAAGAACTACATTTATTTTAAAAGCATAACTTACACTGGCACAATGTACCATTTTACCACAATTGTATGCCATCTTGGTATCATTTGAGAGGTCAAAATTTCAGATAGCCGTCAAGTACTTTCTTCCTTTGGCTTCTCTTTCTCCTGCCTCTCTGGTCATTCCTTCTATTTTTGAAGGCTCAATTCTCACATTCACTCGTTCCCCAGGCAATGTCATCCACACATTTATCTCCAATTAGTAGCCCTCCATAGGTGACTTGCATCTTTGAATAACAACCATAGATCTTTCCTCTGATCTCCAGACCATTATATGCAACTGACCACTTGACATCTCCTCATTTGAGGTTGTCAAAGTAACTCAAACTCAACAAGTCTGGAACCAAATAAACAATTTTCATCCCCATATCTGGTATTCTTCCAGGGTTTGCAATCTCAAAAAAGGTAATTGCACAACTATCATGTGTCAGGTATTGTTTGGGCACTTGGGATATATTAATATGCAAAATGAAACTCTGTAGTCTCATAAATGCTACATTATAGTAAAAATAAACATGTCTCACCTGAAATACTGCAAACACTTCCTCCTTTCTGGTTTACCTATATTTATCCATGCATTCCCTAACCTGTTCTCCACACTATAGCCAGAGTAAGAAAGAGGCTGTATTATCTTTGCATGATGAGAAAAGATAACATGAAAAATGACCCCAAAGCTGAAGTAATTCAAGATTGCAGAGCCTGGAACCAGAGCTGATCATGTGAGCCATGCACCCAGAGGTTCTGGGGAGGGCTTTGGATTTACACAGGGTATACAAAGTTTTGAGTCCATTTTATCAAGTTTGCAAAGGTCAACGAGATCATAGTTGACATTTCAAGTACATGAGTCTTTACCCTTTTTTACCTTCAGGCAGCATTTGATTTTGTCAACACATGGTGCATTCTTGAGGGCACATCCACAGCTGCAAACGGCAGAGAACATTTGAGAGCTTGTGTGGAGGTTCTAGTCGGGGAGTGCACCTACTTGAATACCCCTGACCAAAGATGGGTCCTCATCTGTCAGGGATGGTCATCCTCTTTGACAGAGCACACAGCTTCAGGGAAGATGCACATGGAGTGGTGAGGGGCGAAGGGAACAGCTGCCTAGCCAGGCAGATCAGCCAATTCAACCCTTGTGATCAATGGGGTGACAGATGTCCCAGCCAGATTTCCCTTTCATCCAGCAGAGATTATTTGAATCTTCTGTCTGAGGGGTTGACAGGAGCTACATTCCTGACTAGGGGTTTTAGGTGGGTTTGTCCAGATAATTCTTGAAGGTAGGAATAGCTGCCAACAACCAGGTTACTCTAAAGCAGGAGTTCAGCCCAGAAGAAACCAAGTGAGAATTATTTTCTTTTCTTTTCCTTTTTTTTTTTTTTTTTTTTGAGATGGAGTCTTGTTCTGTTGCCTAGGCTGGAGTGCAGTGGGCATCTTGGTTCACTATAAGCTCCACCTCCCGGGTTCACACCATTCTCCTGCCTCAGCCTCCCAAGTAGCTGGGACTACAGGCGTCCACCACCACACCCAGCTAATTTTTTTGTATTTTTAGTAGAGACAAGTTTCACCATGTTAGCCAGAATGGTCTTGATCTCCTGACCTCGTGATCTGCCCGCCTCAGCCTCCCAAAGTTCTAAGATTACAGGCTTGAACCACTGTGCCCAGCCAAGAATTATTTTCTAATTGGTTGGATTATCTTTTGTGATAAATTTTACATCTTAAATATATAGAACAGGTATCAGAAAACTAGTCCATGGACCAAACTCAGCGCACCGAATATTTTTGTACATACAGTTTTGTTGGATACAGCCATATTCATTTGTTTATATTCTGTCTATACTGCTCTCCTGCTACTACAACAACATTAAGTATTTGCAACAGAGATCATATGGTACTCAAAGCCTGAAATCTTTACTATCTGGTCCTTTATAGAAAAAGTAAGTGAGCCCCTGATGTAGTGTATCAGTGTATACCTGCATATATGTGTATTTTTAAATTTGTATGTTTAATTTGATAATCAAACTAAAATATAAATTCTTTTAAGAAAATTGTATCTTAATCTCTTCATCGGGGCTTTTAACGAAATATGATATAATTGTACTAGGGGTAAACTGGCAGACAAACTGACTCTTGTTGTAGTACAAAGTTACTCCAGAAAAGGTTGAAAGATAAAAATAATCTTCAGGGGGGTGCGACCAAGATAGCCGAATAGGAACAGCTCCAGCCTCCAGTTCCCAGTGTAAGTGACACAGAAGACGGGTGATTTATGCATTTTCAACTGAGGTACTGGGTTCATCTCACTGGGTGGTGTCAGACAGTTGGCGCTGGTCCGCAGGTGCAGCCCGACCAGTGAGAGCTAAAGCAGAGTGAGGCATCGCCTCACCTGGGAAGTGCAAGGGGGAAGGGAATTCCTTTTCCTAGCCAAAGGAAATTGAGACACACAACACCTGGAAAATTGGGTAACTCCCACCCTAATACTGTGCTTTACCAAGGGTCGTAGCAAATGGCACACCAGGAGATTATATCACACACCTGGCCCAGAGTCCCATGCCCATGGAGCCTCCCTCATTGCTAGCACAGCAGTCTGAGATCTAACTGCAAGGCAGCAGCAAGGCTGGGGCAGGGGTGCCCACCATTGCTGAGGCTTAAGTAGGTAAACAAAGCCCCCGGGAAGCTCGAATTGGGTGGAGCCCACCACAGCTCAAGGAGGACGGCCTGCCTCTGTAGACTGCTCCTCTGGGGACAGGGCATAGCTAAACAAAAAGCAGCAGAAACCTCAGCAGAGGTAAATGCCCCTGTCTGACAGCTTTGAAGAGAGCAGTGGATCTCCCAGCACGGAGGTTGAGATCTGACAACGGACAGACTGCCTGCTCAAGTGGGTCCCTGACCCCTGAGTAGCCTAACTGGGAGACATTCCCCACTAGGTGCAGACCAACACCTCACACCTCACACAGTGGGGTACACCCCTGAGACGAAGATTCCAGAGCAAGAATCAGATAGCAACACTTGCTGTTCAGCAATATTCTATCTTCTGCAGCCTCCACTGCTGATACACAGGCAAACAAGGTCTGGAGTGGACCTCAAGCAAACTCCAACAGACCTACAGCTGAGGGTCCTGACTGTTAGAAGGAAAACTAACAAACAGAAAGGACACCCACACCAAAATCCGATCAGTACGTCACCATCATCAAAGACCAAAAGCAGATAAAGCCACATAGATGGGGAAAAAGCAGGGCAGAAAAGCTGGAAATTCAAAAAAACAGAGTGCATATACCCCTCCAAAGGAACGCAGCTCATCGCCAGCAATGGAACAAAGCTGGACGGAGAATGACTTTGACAAGTTGAGAGAAGAAGGCTTCAGTTGATCAAATGTCTCAGAGCTAAAGGAGGAACTATGTACCCAGCGCAAAGAAACTAAAAACTTTGAAAAAAGAATGGATGAATGGATAATAAGAATAATCAAGGCAGAGAAGACCTTAAAAGAACTGATAGAGATGAAAACCATAACACAACAACTACGTGACAAATGTACAAGCTTCAGTAATTGACTAGATCAACTGGAAGAAAGAGTATCAGTGATTGAAGATCAAATGAATTAAATAAAGCGAGAAGAGAAATGTAGAGAAAAAAGGGTAAAAGGAAATGAACAAAGTCTCCAAGAAATATGGGATTATGTGAAAAGACCAAATCTACGTCTGATTGGTGTGCCTGAAAGTGACAGGGAAAATAGAACCAAGTTGGAAAACACTCTGCAGGATATCATCCAGGAGAACTTCCCCAACCTAGTAAGGCAGGCCAACATTCAAATTCAGGAAATACAGAGAATGCCACAAAGATAGTCCTCGAGAAGAGCAACTCTAAGACACATAATTGTCAGATTCACCAAAGTTGAAATGAAAGAAAAAATGTTAAGGGCAGCCAGAGAGAAAGGCCGGGTTACACACAAAGGGAAGCCCATCAGACTAACAGCAGATCTCTTGGCAGAAACTCTCCAAGCCAGAAGAGAGTAGGAGTTAATATTCAACATTCTTAAAGAAAAGAATTTTAAACCCAGAATTTCATATCCAGCCAAACTAAGTTTCATAACTGAAGGAGAAATAAAATTCTTTACATACAAGCAAATGCTGAGAGATTTTGTCACCACCAGGCCTGCCCTACAAGAGATCCTGAAGGAAGCACTAAACATGGAAAGGAACAACCGGTACCAGCCATTGCAAAAACATGTCAAAATGTGAAGTCTATCAATGCTAGGAAGAAACTGCATCAACTAGCAAGCAAAATGACCAGCTAATATCATAATGGCAGGATCAAGTTCACACATAACAATATTAATCTTAAATGTAAATGGACTAAATGTTCCAATTAAAAGACACAGACTGGCAAACTGGATAAAAAGTCAAGACCCATCAGTCTGCTGTATTCAGGAGACCCATCTCACATGCAAAGACACACATAGACTCAAAAGAAAGGGATGGAGGAAGATCTCCCAAGCAAATGGAAAACAAAAAAAGAAAGCAGGGGTTGCAATCCTAGTCTCTGATAAAACAAACTTTAAACCATCAAAGATCAAAAGACACAAAGAAGGCCTTTAAATAATGGTAAAGGGATCAATTCATCAGGAAAAGCTAACTATCCTAAATATATATGCACCCAATACAGGAGCACCCAGATTCACAAAGCAAGTCCTTAGAGACTTACAAAGAGACTTAGACTCCCATACAATAATAATGGGACACTTTAACACCACACTGTCAACATTAGACAGATCAACGAGACAGAAAGTTAACAAAGATATCCAGGAATTGAACTCAACTCTGCACCAAGTGGACCTAATAGACATCTACAGAACTCTCCACCCCAAATCAACAGAATATACATTCTTCTCAGCACCACATCACATTTATTCCAAAATTGACCACATAGTTGGAAGTAAAGCACTCCTCAGCAAATGTAAAAGAACAGAAATTACAACAAACTGTGTCTCAGACCACAGTGCAATCAAACTAGAACTCAGGACTAAGAAACTCAATCAAAACTGCTCAACTACATGGAAACTGAACAAACTGCTACTGAAGCGACTACTGGGTACAAAATGAAATGAAGGCAGAAATAAAGATGTTCTTTGAAACCAATGAGAACAAAGATACAACATATCAGAATCTCTGGGATACACTTAAAGCAGTGTGTAGAGGGAAATTTACAGCACCAAATGCCCACAAGAGAAAGCAGGAAAGATCTAAAATTGACACTCTAACATCACAATTAAAAGAACCAGAGAAGCAAGAGCAAACACATTCAAAAGCTAGCAGAAGGCAAGAAATAACTAAGATCAGAGCAGAACTGAAGGAGATAGAGACACAAAACAAAAACCCTCCAAAAAATCAATGAATCCAGAATCTGGTTTTTTTGAAAAGATCAACAAAATTGATAGACCCCTAGCAAGACTAATAAAGAAGAAAAGAGAGAAGAATCAAATAGATGCAATAAAAAATGATAAAGGGGATATCACCACCGACCCCAAAGAAATACAAACTACCATCAGAGAATACTATAAACACCTCTACACAAATAAACTAGAAAACCTAGAAGAAATGGATAATTTCCTGGACAATTATGCTCTCCCAAGACTAAACCAGGAAGAAGTTGAATCCCTGAATAGATCAATAGCAGGCTCTGAAATTGAGGCAATAATTAATAGCCTACCAACCAAAAAAGTCCAGGACCAGACGGATTCACAGCCGAATTCTACTAGAGGTACAAGGAGGAGTTGGTATCATTCCTTCTGAAAGGATTCCAATCAATAGAAAAAGAGGGAATCCTCCCTAACTCATTTTACGAGGCCAACATCATTCTGATACCAAAGCCTGACAGAGATACAACAAAAAAAGAGAATTTTAGACCAATATCCTTGATGAACATTGATGCAAAAATCCTCAACAAAATACTGGCAAGCCGGATCCAGCAGCACATCAAAAGCTTATCCACCATGATCAAGTGAGCTTCATCCCTGGGATACACGGCTGGTTCAACATATGCAAATCAATAAATGTAATCCAGCATATAAACAGAACCAAAGACAAAAACCACATGATTATCTCAATAGATGCAGAAAAGGCCTTTGACAAAATTCAACAACCCTTCATGCTAAAAACTCTCAATAAATTCAGTTTTGATGGGATGTATCTCAAAATAATAAGAGCTATTATGACAAACCCACAGCCAGTATCATACTAAATGGGCAAAAACTGAAAGCATTCCCTTTGAAAACTGGCACAAGCCAGGGATGCCCTCTCACACCACTCCTATTCAACATAGTGTTGGAAGTTCTGGCTAGGGCAATCAGGCAAGAGAAAGAAATGAAGGGTAGTCAGTTAGGAAAAGAAATAAAATTGTCCCTGTTTGCAGGTGACATGATTGTCTATTTAGAAAACCCCATTGTCTCAGCCCAAAATCTCCTTAGGCTGATAAGCAACTTCAACAGTCTCAGGATACAAAATCAATGTGCAAAAATCACAAGCATTCTTATACACCAGTAACAAACAGAGAGCCAAATCATGAATGAACTCCCATTCACAACTGCTTCAAAGAGAATAAAATACCTAGGAATCCAACTTACAAGGGCTGTAAAGGACCTATTCAAGGAGAACTACAAACCACTGCTCAGTGAAATAAAAGAGGACACAAACAAATGGAAGAACATTCCATGCTCATGGAGAGGAAGAACCAATATTGTGAAAATGGCCATACTGCCCAAGGTAATTTATAGATTCAATGCCATCCCCATCAAGCTACCAATGAGTTTCTTCACAGAATTGGAAAAAACTGCTTTAAAGTTCATATGGAACCAAAAAAGACCCTGCATTGCCAAGAAAATCCTAATCCAAAAGAACAAAGCTGAAGGGATCACGCTACCTGACTTCAAACTAAACTACAAGGCTACAGTAACCAAAACAGCATGGTACTGGTACCAAAACAGAGATATAGACCAATGGAACAGAACAGAGCCCTCAGAAATAATACCACACATCTACAGCCATCTGATCTTTGACAAACCTGACAAAAACAAGAAATGGGGAAAGGATTCCCAATTTAATAAATGTTGCTGGGAAAATTGGCTAGCCATAAGTAGAAAGCTGAAACTGGATCCTTTCCTTATCCTTATACGAAAATTAATTCAAGATGGATTAGAGACTTAAATGTTAGACCTAATACCATAAAAACCCTAGAAGAAAACCTAGGTAATACCATTCAGGACATAGGCATGGGCAAGGACTTCATGTCTAAAACACCAAAAGCAATGGCAACAAAAGCCAAAACTGACAAATGGGATCTAATTAAACTAAAGAGCTTCTGCACAGCAAAAGAAACTACCATCAGAGTAAACAGGCAACCTACAGAATGGGAGAAAATTTTTGCAATCTACTCGTCTGACAAAGGGCTAACATCCAGAACCTATAAAGAACTCAATCAAATTTACAAGAAAAAAACAACCCCATCAAAAAGTGGGCAAAGGATATGAACAGACACTTCTCAAAAGAAGACATTCATACAGTCGACAGACACATGAAAAAATGCTCATCATCACTCGCCATCAGAGAAATGCAAATCAAAACCACAATGAGATACCATCTCACACCAGTTAGAATGGCGATCATTAAAAAATCAGGAAACAACAGGTGCTGGAGAGGATGTGGAGTAATAAGAACACTTTTACACTGTTGCTGGGACTGTAAACTAGTTCAACCATTGAGGAAAACAGTGTGGCAATTCCTCAAGGATCTAGAACTAGAAATACCATTTGATCCAGCCATCCCATTACTGGGGATATACCCAAAGGATTATAAGTCATGCCGCTATAAAGACACATGTACACGTATGTTTATTGTGGCACTATTCACAATAGCAAAGACTTGGAACCAACCCAAAGGTATCTATCAGTGACAGACTGGATTAAGAAAATGTGGCTCATATACACCATGTAATACTATGCAGCCATAAAAAAGGATGAGTTTGAGTCCTTTGTAGGGACATGGATGCAGCTGGAAACCATCATTCTCAGCAAACTATCACAAGAACAGAAAACCAAATACCGCATGTTCTCACGCATAGGTGGGAATTGAACAATGAGATCACTTGGACACAGGAAGGAGAACATCACACACCAGGTCCTATTGTGGGGAGGGGGTAGCAGGGAGGGCTAGCATTAGGAGATATACCTAATGTAAATGATGAGTTAATGGGTACAGCACACCAACATGACACATGTATACATATGTAACAAACCTGCACGTTATGCACATGTACCCTAGAACTTAAAGTATAATTTAAAAAATAAAAAAAGAAATGAAAGAAAAATCAGAGTATAAACATGTCATTTCAGTTCAGTGAGGAAAACAGAATGATTTGCTTGAGGTGTTATAAATGGCAAAAGGAGGAACATTTACCCAGCTGGGTAAGGAAAGAGGATCATGAAAAAAGGCTTAAAATAACAAAATCCATTTTCTAGGATCATAGACCAATAAATCTAGCATTTTACCTTTATAAGCAATCCACAAAAACTTTTTAAATATGTTGTATCTCATTGCCATTGTTAAATAAAAACACTGCAACTCTATTGGAGGTGATTCTAGTTTTCAGTTTTCTAAGTACTTATTAATTGTGAACTATTTCTATCAAAGAATCTACCCACAAATTTTTTGTTCTTTGTTTTATTTTTGCCAAAAGTGCACCATATAAACCCGACATGTGCTCTAAATACAATCTTGCTCTTTTCTGTGTGGTGATCTTAAAAATACTCATCACAAGATAGGAAACAGAGCTGCCATCGTTTTAGGAAAGAAATAGTCATGAACAATGCTTTAACACACATTTCAAAGTATCAGGGGTTCTAAAAAGCTCAAGAGGGTTGTGACTTTTATTGTCCCTATATATTCTAAGCATAATGCAATCTTCATTGTTAAAATGCTTACATTAAAATGACTCCCAATAATCCATAGATTACATACTACATAAATCTATTTAAATTGCTACTAGAAAACCCTGTCACTACCAGAAATAATTCAAGTTAGGATAACATTCAATAATGTTGGTGGTATCTGGAGTCAAGATACAGCTTAGAATTTGTCTAAAAGTCTGATCTAATATTTCTGCACTGTTAATATTCTTGTCATAAAAGTGTGACTCACTGACTTGAACCACTGAGGCTTCTAAATATATGGAAATAAAATCTATATGTGAAAACAGAGTAGAATTAAGACATTACCTAGATACAGTCTTCTGAGGTTCCCACTGGAGAGGTGATGACCAGGATCAAATAAATTGAGTGACATATGGAAAATTGTATGGTGGAGAAAGAATCAGACTGCAATCAGGTATCCTAAAGCTAGTTCTGACTTTGTCATCACTTGGGAAAATAGCACCACCTCTCTGGCCCTCAGCTTCATTATGGGTAAAGTAAGGCATTTGACTAGATGACCACTAATGTTGAACTCTATGAAATCTAAGATGCTCTAATGTTATCTTAGCATTTTTTAGCTATAAAAACCATAATCTAAAATTTCAGATGCTTCCTGAATGTTACTCAACTATTTTCTAAACCAGAAATGGGCTGTATTATATCCAGAGCAAGGTAGTTGATGATCATGATGCCTAGTATCTTTAACTAGTCTAATGCATTGGGGAAACACCAGAGGTTCCTTGAATTGCTTCTTTAGGGAGGGATGAGTCCAAGTAATTGTTATTTCATTAAGTGTCATTTTACAAAACACACCTACGTACCCAAGCCTTTTATGAGCACTGGAAAATCGGACATTAATATTAATTCTTTCTCCTCCAGAGGCTCATAGTTACATGAGTCAGAAAAATAACTTCTCATTAGATAAAATTTTAAGTGCTATGATATGTTTTTAAATAGGGAGGGGGTATGAAGCTCAAAAGAGAGATCTCGATTCATTCATTCTACAAATAATTATCAATAACTCAATATATGCCAGGCACCATTCTAAGAAACAGTATGAACACAGCAGTGAAAAATAAAAGTAAAAAAAAAGATCCTGCCCGAGATAGGCAACAGAAAGATAAAGAATAAAATAAATATGTCCAGGCACGGTGGCTCATGCCTGTAATACCAGCACTTTGGAAGGCTGAGGCAGGCAGATCACGAAGTCAGGAGTTCAAGACCAGCCTGGCCAACATGGTGAAACCTCGTCTCTACTAAAAATACAAAAATTAGTCGGTCGTGGTGGTGGGCGCCTGTAATCCCCACTACTCAGGAGGCTGAGGCAGAGAATTGCTTGAATCCAGGAGGCGGAGGTTGCAGTGAGCCAAGATTGCACCATTGCACTGCAGCCTGGGTGACAGAGCAAGACTTCATCTCAAAAAAAATAAAAAATAAATATAAATATACACTATATTTTTATGTGGTGAGGAAGGCTATCAAGAAAGATGAAATAGAATAAGGGACTATAGACTGGTAGAGAATTGTATTTAGATACAGTAGTCAGAGATGGCCTCTGCTTTACGTGACATTTGGGCAGAGACATGGATAAAGTGAAGGAAGATTTAGGATATCCAAGGCAGAGAGAATACCTAGAGAAAAGGCCCTGAGGCAGGAGCTGCTTTGATGAGTGTGCAAAGTGCCAGGGAAGGTTATGTCTTGAGATGAGGTGGGAAAGGTAGCCAGGGGCTAGATTATATAGGGTTTTGTTGGACATGGTAAGGAGGCAGGGTTTGCTTCTGAAGGATACAAAGTAAGGGAAGAGTTTTGAGCAAAAGAATGATATGATCAAATTTTTATTTTTAAAAGACCATTCTAGATGCCATATGGAAAATGAAGAGGCAGAGAGCAACAGTTAAGGAGGGTGGAAATTAGGAGATAATTTATATATTTATGGTAATATGCACAAATATTTTCAGTTATAGCATTACAGTATGGGATATGTTATATGATAACTTGTTTCTATATTTATATTTATAATTATGTAAAACACATATATAGCATATGTTGTTATATAATCATATGCCATGTTGCTATATTCCAAAAATATTATATTAATATTATATGTATATGTTATAATGCATTTTATAATTAGATAATAATGTGATATCTATTATATCTATTGTTGTTTACTTTTATATTCTTAGAAAAAGATGGTGATGGTTTGGAGTAGGAAAGTAGTCGTAGAAGGAGAAATACTCATTTGAGGTAAATATTTTGAAGTTAGACCCAACAGGATTTGCCAATGGATTTTCTGTGGGATGGAAGAGCAAAAGAGGGCTCGTGGAGGAATTCTAAGTGTTAGCTTGAGCAACTATGTGAATAATGATGCCATTTCCTGGGGTGGAGAAGAATGTGAAGCATGTGTTGGTAGTGAGGCTAAGAATTGATTTTGGATGTATTAAATTTAAGATGAGTATTTGACTGCGTAGATGAAATGGTAAGTGAGCAATTGGATATAGAGATCTAGATTTCAGAGAAGTCAAGGTAGGAAATACAAATTGAAGTATGTTTGGCCACAGGATAGGATGAGCTGAACAGGGAAGAGAGTGAGGAAAAAAGAATTATGATGCTTGAGCTCTAGAGTTCTCCAACATTTGGAAATAAAGAGAAGGAGAAACCAGTAAAGGAGCTATCAGCAAAAGAAGAGGAAAGCTGGAGACTGGCCCTGTGGTAGCAGAGTGATCTACTGTGACAAGAGCTGCTAAGAAGCACAAGTAATATGAGAATTGAGAACTGACCACTGGATTCAGCATGTTCTTCCTTCTTCCAAGAATGCTGTTTCAAGTGTCCACATAGATGGCAACCTCTCTTTCTTCAGGTCCTTACTCAGAATTACCTACTTGGTAATACTGGCAATGGCCAATATATCAAAAAGCCAATCCGCTCTTCCAGTTACCTGTATCCCCTTTCCCTGCTGTATTCATTCTCCTTAGCTCTTTATCATTATGTAATAAATTAGGTGTTTTGCTTGTTTATTTTACTTATTATCTATTTGCCTCATTAGAATATAAAATCCATAAAGAAAAAAATATCTTCAAAGTAGAAAAAAAAATTATCAAGACTATATATGTGGCTGGGCACAATGGCTCATACTTATAACACCAGCACTTTGGGAGGCTGAGGCAGTAGGATCGTTTGAACCCAGGAGTTCAAGACCAAACTGGACAATATAGTGAGACCTCGTCACTATAAAAAGAAAAAAAATTAATGTTAGCCAAGCATGGTGGTGGTTGCCTGTAGTCCCAGCTACTTAGGAGGCTGAGGTGGGAAGACTGCTTGAACCCACGAGACTGAGGTTGCAGTGAGCCAAGATCGTACCACTGTACTGCAGCCTGGGAGACAGAATGAGACTCTGTATCCAATAAATAAATATATAAATAAATAAATAAATACTATATGCGCTACATTAGGAGAAAGGAAAGCACTAGTTTCAGAAACATTCAAGCTGAAATAGTACCGCAACCTGCATCACAGACTATAGGAACCAACAAATACTCATAAGATTTTAGAGTTAGAAAGTACAAATTCCTGATTCTTTAAAAACACAGTCATAGCATAAGTCATACCAATTCAGTATATTTCTTGCTGTATATGCAAATACTGCCCTTTTCTCATCCGTGAATGCTCTGTATCTAGAACAGCACCTGAACACAGTCAGGAGTGAGTGGATAAACACTTACTGAATAAATGAATGAATTAAATTTCCTAAATAAAAATTAGTTTGTACATAATTATGCAAATAACTACTTCTTACAGAGTCTATTCCTAAATCATCCAAAAACGCTTCAAGTAGAAAATGTATTTGGCAAGAAGTAAAAATATAAATAATAACCACAATTGCATACTAATATGATGTGTGCACATGTTGACTCCCACACAACTCCTCACACCTTGGAATCAGATCAGACACTGCCACCCCTCATTGCCTGCTCCACGTGGATTCTTTCATAACACAACTTTTGCAGAGCAACCACCAAGAACCCAGCTTTGTGGAGATAGGACAACATCAAAAGGAATATCGCACAATCTAATGTTGAAACTGTGAGCTACCTCAAGCTAGTATTTCATTCGATGACCAACAGATGTCAAGTATTGCTGCATTTACTTCAAAAATTAAAAATATCCAGCAAAGTCCCTTGAGTCACTTTAGCAACCTGGAGTACAAGAGCACACAGTTTGGAAACCATAGTCCAAGTGCTTGCTTAATTATTTCTCCCAATGCCTAATTTAAAAACAAACAAAACAAAACCTATCACTTGACCATTCCAAGGTTTTGCCAAACATATGCTATCTTTAGCTCTGAAAGCAATAATATGCACTCAGAGAAATTGTCTACAAAGAGATTAACATCAGCTTGCTATTTCTTAAGGTACATCATCAGACAGAGATACGTTGATATTTTTATTTTAAACAAGATTTGTTTAAATTGCCATCAAAGATCAGGCAAACTTGAGGCAGCATTTAAACTGTTTCTGATAGGCAGAATATTTTGAAATGTGAAGATTAATTCTATCTGCCTAATGTGACATTATATCACGGATTTTATTAAATACCAAAATTATTCTTACCAAAATTAAATACCAAAATATTCTTAAATAAAATTATGTAGACTTAGTTAATACAAGATGGTTAGTCATTACAGTCTGTTAACTTTATTTAGATGCACAAACAGTATTTACTAGAGGTTATCCTAATTCATATGCTAATCTGGTGGATTTAGCTAAAATTCTATTTATTGTTTGAAGTTGATGATATTACCAAGCCAAAATGTCAAATTGTTCTCAAACCAAAATAAGAGTGTTCATTTTAATAGATGGGACTGTATGCAAAATTATGGCAGAATTCAATGACCACTTGTCTTATCACAAAATATTTGCTTACAATGTTAAAAAAGCAACTAAAAAGAAAAAATCATCCAAAATCAACACTATGTATTGGTTTGAGACAAACGTAGTACCTTAATTCTTTAGGTAGGAAGATGATAAACTGCAAATGTACTCTTCCTTTTCAGAAAAGCAAGGACCAGCCTCAAGGATAATAAAGTCACTCCTACTGGGTTATCCTAAACTGGACACGGAAGCTCCCTCTAAACACTGTGGGGGCATTACACTGTCACATATTAATATACTCATGAATCTAAAGAAATGCAGACACTGAGACTCCACTTGCTGCTAGATATTCAACTTGGAACTTTGTCCTGCACAATCATTATGCCAAAATGTGATTGGTGTTCTTTTTTCAGTCTTAGAGATGGAGTTTTGCCAATCCATCTCCACTCTGTCCATAGAGCAAACACAAGTCACTTGTTACCCCCTCATTTAAGATGAAAAATGGACAGTGCTAGATGCTTCCTACTCTGTTCTTTAAAAATTATGAAAGTGACCCTCACATGAATTAAAAGTAGATTTGTTGAGTAACAGATTAACAATATGGATAGTTCTCAAGCCAGGCATCTGTCAGTTCTCTACAATAATAGCTCTCCCTCAACCAACAAGCAAAATGCCTCCAAAATCATCCATCAGTGAATTATTCCAAACCCAAATATCTTTTGTTGTGATGTTTGTTTTTAATATCCCAGGAGACATAAAGAACAAGCATCTGGTTTTCAGTAAGTCTTTTCATCCCATTTTCTGGCATGTAATTGAAGCATACAAAGTTCGAATAACTCATGCCATCTCTCAAAATGAAATTACTCAGTTCACACCAGAACACATGGTACTGCAAGCCAACCCTGCCCACATTTTCCATTTGAAAATTAACAAAATAACAGCACCATATAGTCCTCTCCCAAATTTCAGAATCACATATCCCAGAATGTAGATTCAATATGGAGACTAAATACCAGCAAAATATGTGTCCTATCAAAGAGACTAGATAATAATAACCCAGTACCCAGGCACCATATCACATTAGCGTTTCTGTTTTGAGGATACATTGTTTAGCTGAAGTCTGAACTGTGAGAGAGGAGACTGGAATGTTTCAAAGGCAACTTGTACAATATTGTCTCCGCCACTGAAAATCTATGTGACCTTATAAAGTCATCTTCCATTCTTAACCGTATCTCCATATCTGCAAATAAGGCATAAAAAGGTCTTTCTCCAACCACAAATATCCCAAAAGTAAAGTGAAATTAGTAAAGTAAAAGAAAAATGAAGAAAAAAAAAAAAGTGTCTTTCAAGTTCAGAAAACTCAAGAGTGCAGTTTTTTGTTTTTGTTTTTTTTTTTTTTTAAACACATAGTTCAGAGTTTGCTCAATTTAGTTTCCCTGGAGGAAAGTTATTATCCCTATTTAAATAAGGAGAGATCCTCAGAGGCAATAAGGGAATAGCTTAGCCTTTTAAGTAAATCCTATTTTCTTCAGTGTACTGTAGAAGGGTCATATTTGTGTAACAGTTACAGATGATGATTTTGGGAAGAAACAGTAGGCTCCTCATTTTCCAGACAAGATAGATAAATAGGATCCTGTGTCCTTCTTGGAGATGACTTTGCCCTCAATCTCAAACTTGCCAATACTGTCATTTTATGAAAGACACAAACTTTAAAGTAATAAAGTTTCCTTTTAAGGTAGATATCAGAACTCTTTTTGCATATATTGGAGAATCTTAAAGGTCAGTTTTTCAATCTATATTTTTTAAAACAATAGAGACTACAGTGGGGAAAGAGGGTTGGGTTATCCATTTCTTGGAAAATTAAATATTTGATATTTATTGATAATAATGTTTTAAATTTCACATCTTGATTATTTGATACTACGTTTCTAAGAAAGCTATGGTAAAATCCAAAGGAATCTAACATTTAGCATAAAGCCAAACCCACATTTCATTTAGCACTAAGGAGGCTCCTGAATTTGTGCAAATCTTAGAAACTTAATTGACTCACTGATCCTATAACAAGGGAAATGTTGTGACTTTTAAAACTTGAAACAGATTGTCAAAGTGAGTAGAGAATTAAAATACGGACTTTCTACAGCTGAAAATAATCAGGGAAAGCATACAAGACAAAATGGATCTTATGCTCTACCACAATTCATTTCAGGCATTTCAATGCAAAGTAAAACATAAACAGACGTTGAAAACAATTAACCTACTGAACCTACCTGCTGAAAAGGAATCCTGCAGTGAAAAAATACAAGTAATGATGTCATGCATTAGATGAAGTAGCAATTTCTTTCTGAACACCTAAAGCAAAAGATGAATTCCAAGCTTAACATTCATTATATGTTTTGCTATATTTCCACAAATATTCTAGTTGAAAAATGAGAAATTCTGTGTTGAGGTTTCCATTACAAAACACGTCTACATGACATGTTAAAATCCCACTAATTTGGTTTATTCCACAAATGCTTACGTAACATATATTCTCTGTTATAGGACTATAAAGATGAAGAAAACATAGTCCCTGTCCTCAGGGAGTTAACAGCTCACCTCCAAGAAGATATACAGCTTCACAGGTGACTTCAATACCCTGTGACTAGCGTAATGCAGACATGTAAAAAGTACAACAACAAATCAACCATAGGTACAGAGTGAACTTTTGCACCGAAACAACAGCATTTCTTGAGCGTTCATTCCAATGAGCCTCAAAGCACATATCTGTTGGTTAAAGGAGGAGGGGGGCCAAAGAGAAGCAATATAATTGATATTCTGAGAAGGACAATTTTTCACTGATGGACTCTCTCACATATTGCAGGACATTTGGCATCCCTGGCCACCACCTTATAAATGACAGCCATAGCACATGCACACACAAACACACACATTGTGACCAACAAATAGCTCCTACTTTATTTCCAAGTGTTCTTTAGAGTACCACCTTCCCTAGTTGAGAACCATTTGGGCCATTCAGAAATCATCTATTGAGCCAATATGCTGTGGTCAGCTTGACTCCCTGGATACAAGACACAGCCCTCAGTAAGCAAACTGTTCCCCTTCCTATAGGCAATTAATAAACACTAGGTCTTTAGGTAAGCACTAAGGCTTATGTCTTTTTTCCACAGAGATATGCTACATTAAAAAAAATAACCATTATGTCTCTTAATTGTGTGTGACCATCACCCTACCTGGAACACAAAGAACACAGAATTTGAATGTCAACATCAATCGAATGTCAATCAAAATTAAGTGACAGAATGTATTAAGTCCTTTAAAACCTAACATATACTACTCTTGAACCAGGAGTCTTAAGACAGTATGGTGTATATGTGCCACATTTTCTTAATCCAGTCTGTCACTGATGGACATTTGGGTTGATTCCAAGTCTTTGCTATTGTGAATAGTGCCGCAATAAACATACGTGTGCATGTGTCTTTATAGCAGCATGATTTATAATCCTTTGGCTATATACCCAGTAGTGGGATGGCTGGGTCATATGGTACATCTAGTTCTAGATCCTTGAGGAATTGCCATACTGTTTTCCATAATGGTTGAACTAGTTTACAATCCCACCAACAGTGTAAAAGTGTTCCTATTTCTCCACATCCTCTCCAACACCTGTTGTTTCCTGACTTTTTAATGATTGCCATTCTAACTGATGTGAGATGGTATCTCATTGTGGTTTTGATTTGCATTTCTCTGATGGCCAGTGATGATGAGCATTTTTTCATGTGTCTGTTGGCTGTATGAATGTCTTCTTTTGAGAAATGTCTGTTCATATCCTTTGCCCACTTTTTGATGGGGTTGTTTGGTTTTTTCTTGTATATTTGTTTGAGTTCTTTGTAGATTCTGGATATTAGCCCTTTGTCAGATGAGTAGATTGCAAAAATTTTCTCCCATTCTGTAGGTTCCCTGTTCACTCTGATGGTAGTTTCTTTTGCTGTGCAGAAGCTCTTTAGTTTAATTAGATCCCATTCGTCAATTTTGGCTTTTGCTGCCGTTGCTTTTGGTGTTTTAGACATGAAGTCCTTGCCCATGCCTATATACACCATGGAATACTATGCAGCCATAAAAAAGGATGAGTTTGAGTCCTTTGTAGGGACATGGATGCAGCTGGAAACCATCATTCTTAGCAAACTATCACAAGAAGAGAAAACCAAACACCGCATGTGCTCACTCATAGGTGGGAACTGAACAATGAGATCACTTGGATTTGGGAAGGGGAACATCACACACTGGGGCCTATCATGGGGAGGGGGGAGGGGAGAGGGATTGCATTGGGAGTCATACATGACATAAGTGATGAATTGATGGGTACTGACGAGTTGATGGGTGCAGCACACCAACATGGCACAAGTATACATATGTAACAAACCTGCACGTTATGCATATGTACCCTAGAACTTAAAGTATAATAAAAAATAAATAAATAAATAAAAAGAGAAATCTTAAGACAGTATGGAGTGGTTCTGGGGGGAAAAACACACATGGAGCAATTATTTCTTGGGCTGGCAGAGTAGGAGGCTTTAAGCCTTGGTGGACCCATACCAAACATGGTCCTTGTAGGATTTTAGACTGTGGACAGTCTCTGCAGCCTATGCCAGTTCCCTCAAAAAACAGACCGAATGTTTCAGCTGTGGCTGAGATAAGATCAAGTTTTTAGCTTCTGGAGGTGAACAGGACAAAAGGTGCTGCCTGGAAACTACAAAACAGCTGAGATCCTTTGGTTCTCAAGAAGTAGATGTGAGCTTCTAGTTTTGACTATTTGTGCCAGTCTTAATATAAGTGTTAAACTGAAGAAAGGCTGCCCCAAATTCTATTCCTCGTTATGTTGTTTTAAGCTACATTCAGGGCCATGGAAAGAAACAGACAAGCGGAGACCTCAATCCTTAAGATGCAGAGTTTGTTCACAGGTTCTAGCCACCCTCCATCACATGATCCTAAGTTCACTCTGGATTTGTTAAACAAATAATCTCTGACCTGGTCTCTAGATTTGGTAGACCTAATTCATGGATTCAGCTGTAGATTTACCCTTCTACAAGTGGTAGCTTTCATTTGAAAACAAAAAAAATACAAGGCTTTATCATCATGTATTCCTTCTTCTTGGGGTGAAGTAGGAACACAAATACAAAGGCTAAAAAGGCAATTCAAAGGTCTGTCCATTAAACATCCTGTCTCTACAGAATGTTTATCTCAGGAGGTCAAAAAATATCTGGAATGGTTTGAAAAACATAGTTTAGTCTTATTTTCTGAAAAAGAGTTGACTAAACTACTAAATTAGAGGAAGAGATAGTTTTCCTTAAGAGAAAGTTTGAGTTTTGAGCAGATAGGCTGAGCAGATGAGAAGGAAAAAGTGAGACTCTGAAGGTCTGTATGGATAGATACAAACGAGCAGAGTTGCGCCCAGGTCTAATATGCTTAAAGAGTTTATTGGAAAGAGAGAGATGCTTCGGAGAGCTACTAGACAATAAAGTATGGCTGGAACTCAAATAAATCAAACAGAGGAAGAAAGACAAGATCTCAGAAAACAAATGAATTGACTGTCCCCAAAAGGTCAAGGATATGATAAATTACTAAAAGGCAGTTTTTTAAAACCTGCAGATAGACATTTGATTGTAAGAACAACCAAGGAACCATGCCTAAAAGATTGGAAAACTGACCAGGCACGGTGGCTCACACCTGTAATCCCAGCACTTTGGGAGACCAAGGAGTGTGGATCACTTGAGCTCAGGAGTTCAAGACCAGCCTGGGCAACATGGCAAAAACCAATGTCTAACAAAAATGCAAAAATTAGCCTGGTGTGGTGGTGCACTCCTGTGGTCCCAGCTACTTGGGAGGCTGAGGTGGGAGGATCACGGGAGCCCAGGTAGTCAAGGTTGCAGTGAGCTATAATCACACCACTGCACTCCAGCCTAGGTGACAGAGCAAGACGCTGTCAAAAAAAAAAAAAAAAAAAAAAAGATTGGACAACTATGCCAAGCAGGTATTGGAAATCTGGATGTATTGGACAGGGTAAGATCTGGAAAATCGACATAAAATTATCTGATAATTCTTAAGCATCAAGAAGCATCAAGTTTCAGCCTGACACAATTATCATAGGTGAATACATAAGTACTGTATGTGTAATATAATAGAAAATTTATGGAATTAGGAAAAAGAGAAGACATAGCGAAAATGAAAAATATTTAAAAGGGAGCTGCGCAACCCATAATAGATTGAGTCCAAGCCTAGGTTAGATGTGGATTTGAGAGGAGAACACCTTCTGGGTAGGAATTAGCCAACTCAGGAGGATAATGGTAGACAGGATTTACTTGAACATGAAAGCTTTCGGCAGACCCAGAATCTACTGATCTGTTATTTCTCACTATGGGAGACTTCACAAAGGAAGTCTAGAAGAGCAAGTTGGAAAAAGATCATGGCCAGAAAGCAAAGAGAAACTAAAAGCAAACCCAGCAAAGAGTACTGAACCTACAGAAAATGTAGATGGGAAATGACTAAATTAAGAAGGAAGTTAAACTCTTGCAAACTCAACTAGGCCTTCCTGGCGGAAGAGGGAACAAACAGACAAAAATGGCCAGGGAAAGACAATCTCTCTACAATGAGTAATAATTTCCTATGTAAAAAAGCAGGAGACAGAAGCAGTGAGAGACATGAAGGGAATCAGTCTCCCAAAAATGGGAGGGATAAAGGGAGAGGAGAAATGATTCCAATAGCCTTAACTGGATAAGGGTTTTACAAGATCCAGATTCAGAAACAAAGATCACAGGCATCCTGCATCTCATCTGTGTACCTTGATGCCCATAATTAAGCTTGTTCTCTTCCATTAATTCCCACCAGCCTTCTACCTCCAAATTCTAGTCCCTCCTGGTACCTGCCTGCTTTCCTGCCCTTAGGATCTGTGAGACACCAAATAAGCCTAAGATAAAATCACCTTCTTTCGTTTAGCCAGTTCTAAGAGGTTTTCATAACTTAAAATCATTAGAATGCTACCAAATACAGAATGCTTCCCAATACTTTTATAGACCATCCAGGGGGATCCTAATTGAAACTGCTATTACAATTCTGAAGCCAAATAAACAGCCCCATCTCCCAGGGTTTGGGGAATGTCCAGAGTATAAAAGTGCCTGACTCTGGAAAGTGTCACTTTCCTCCCCTCCTGACACATTCTTCTTTCAAATGCAACCATCCATGGTTTCAACTACTGTTCACGCTGGTTTAAATACATAGCTGCAGTCAAAAGAAAGAGAAAGGAATTTCTAGGAGCAAGAAAAGAAGGGGAAACTGAAAGCCAGAACAGGAAGTGTAAAAGTTGAGGCTAAGACATCCTGGAAATTAGGGTTAGAGGGAAATAATTAGGGTGAGGGAGAGAAATTTTCTTGGATGTCAGACTAGGAGCTTGGGTCTGAGGTTTGAATGCCAAGAAAGAGACCTGAGAAAAGGCCTAGGTTAGGAGCTAGAAATGAGAACCTTAAATAAATCCGGGACTTTCACAATGCTACATTGTCAGTGAAAGGGAAGTTAGAAAGTTCCACTTAGCCCAAGGAAAGGACTGAAAAAATGTATCCCCATAAAAGTGAAAACAATAAAAAGCTCTTATAAGATATAATGAAAAATTCCAAGCCTGTCTCATGAGCAGACTTGGGTACAAATTTACATTGTGCAGCAGGTATAGAATTCCCAAGCTGTGAAATTAATATAAAAGTAGATCTCAGACTGGTAATTCCACTAGGGTGCCTGTCAGAAGCAAACCAAAACCACTCTGCACTTCTGTAACTGCCCCCTGCCCAAAAAATGAGCTCACAATAAAAAATATAAAACACATGAGAAAGTGATCTGATAGACTGTGCTAAGAGGCAGAAATAAAATATGGACAAGTCAAAAGTCCCTGTCCTTATGGAATACACAAACTATCAAGGGGAAAATAAAGTCAATTGTTACACAAATATTCATTTAATTACAATTGTGATTAATGCAATAGATTGAGTCATACTTTTTATGAATTAAAAAATGCTATAGAAAGTATAGCATAAGTAATTTATGGCATTGTGAAAAATGAACTCATAGCCGGGCATGGTGGCTCATGCCTGTCATCCCAGTGCTTTGGGAGGACGAGGTGGGCGGATCATGAGGTTAGGAGTTCA
Organism: Piliocolobus tephrosceles; assembly: GCF_002776525.5. Classification (NCBI taxonomy): domain Eukaryota; kingdom Metazoa; phylum Chordata; class Mammalia; order Primates; family Cercopithecidae; genus Piliocolobus; species Piliocolobus tephrosceles. The sequence continues at coordinate 138,169,896 of NC_045436.1, read as the reverse complement.
GGTCCAGCCTAGCCAATATGGTGAAATCCCGTCTCTGATAAAAATACAAAAATTAGCCAGATGTGGTGACGCCCACCTGTAGACCCAGCTGCTTGGGAGGCTGAGGCAGAAGAATCGCTTGAACCTGGGAGGCAGAGGTTGTGGTGAGCCAAGATCATGCCACTGCACTCCAGCCTGGGTGACACAGCGAGACCCCATTTCAAAAAAAATAATAATAAAATGAACTTACAAACTGACTTCAACCTTTTTATTAAAACATGTTCAATTTAACTACAACAGAGAGCAGTCGCATGTTGAAAATATTTCAATGATGAGGAATATTAATTAATATTTACTATAAGTACTTATGTATAAATTATTAGAATTATTATTTCAGTCATAATCAAATAATTTACCTTCTCTGCTTCTTTCCACTGATGGTTTTAAATATTTTAAATAATATGTTAATACATACTTATAATAAAAACTGTACTGAATGTTTAATATTTATGATCAGAGTTTAAGGTATTAAGAATTATGTAACATTTTCTAAAATTATAAGAAGTTGACAAATAGAAAAGAAGGCTTTGAGAGTATAGATTCCATTGTTCCATCCATCACATTTTAAAATTTTGTTTTGATGTCTTTCCACAGTTGGTATTCCCAAGCAAGAAAATATTTTTTAAACGATTGTCTCATTTCTCCCCAGTGCCAAAGTTATCTGTACTTTGAGACAAAACCAAACATAGAAATGATAAATGTTTTAAACTATGTATATTATAGATGCACCTAATTTGTTTATGAAAAGACATACCTCCAGATCCAAATTAAAACAGACTAATTTAAAAGAGTTCTATAAATGTTTAATACTTGCCTAGCTTTCATGTATCAACTTTTATCCTTTTCACAGGAAACACAATTAAGAATTGTGGATGTGAATTAAGGGATTATAAATAATCATATTTTCAATTGAAGAAGTTAGGGGGAAAATATTTCATTTAAGATTAAGTTGTATATTAACAGTATACTAAATTGTTCACTACTTTCAAAAAGAAAAAATGTCCATGACTACAAATAAAGTTTGTCTTAGAGTAGATTAAAAAAAAAAAACGCAAAAGTAAAATATCTTCTGAAATTATTAAACAAAATTTATTTACATTTGTCCTTTTTAAAAAATTTATGGCCGGGCGCGGTGGCTCACACCTGTAATCCCAGCACTTCGGGAGGCCGAGGCGGGCAGATCACAAGGTAAGGAGATGGAGACCACGTTGAAACCCCGTCTCTACTAAAAATACAAAAAGAAGCCGGGCGCCCTGGCGGGCGCCTGTAGTCCCAGCTACTCGGGAGGCTGAGGCAGGAGAATGGCGGGAACCTGGGAGGCGGAGCTTGCAGTGAGCCAAGATAGCGCCACTGCACTCTAGCCTGGTGGACAGAGCAAGACTCCATCTCAAAAAAAAAAAAAAAAAAAATTATAACACACACGTTTACAGAAGAGTTGAAGGTACAGTACAAAGAACTTTTCTTCTGACCCATTTGATACTCAGTTGCTAACCAGATGCCTCACTGCTCCAGAATATATTAATGGATATTTCCTACAAACAAGGACGTTCTCCTACCTAAACACAACACAGCCATTAAAATGAAGTGATTACATTGATACATTGCAACCACCTAATTCTCAGACCACATTGGTTTTTCCATTAGTCTCAATAATACCCCTTCTACCAAAAGGATCTAATTTAGAATCACAATTACATTTGGTTTTCATGTCTCTTTAGTCTTCTTCAGTCTTCCCTTATCTTTTATGACCTTCACACTTCTGTAAATTACAGCCTAGTTGTTTTGTAGAATGTTCCTCAGTTGTGGTTTAGGATTAAATTCAGACATCTTTGGCAGAAATAACAAAAGTGGCGTTGCCTTGTTCTCATTGAATCCTATCAATTTGTCCTTTTATTGATGACAGTCATATCTATCACATGATACTGTTGTGGTGGGTCAAACCTCCCCACTGTAACATTATTTTGTGGAGAGGTACTTTGAAACCATGTTAATATCCCATCTCTTCAAACTTTCCATTTCCTTTTTTTTTTTTTTTTGAGACGGAGTCTCACTCTGTCGCCAGGCTGGAGTGCAGTGGTGCGATATCGGTTCACTGCAATCTCCACCTCTGGGGTTCAAGCAATTCTCCTGCCTCAGACTCCCCAGTAGCTGGGACTACAGGTGTATGCCACCACACCCAGCTAATTTTTATATTTTTAGTAGAGACGGGTTTCACCATATTGGCCAGGATGGTCTCAATCTCTTGACCTCATGATCTGTCTGCCTCGGCCTCCCAAAGTGCTGGGATTATGGGCATGAGCCACCATGCCTAGCCCCATTTCTTTTTTTATTTGCTTACATAAGAATGGACTCTTGTTTTTCTATTTCATTCAGTGGTTTATAATTTGTTACTATCATAATTTACTTAGATCCTCAATTTGCTCTTCATTTGGCCAATGGGAGTTCATTAAAGCTGGCTGCTGTGTCCTTGTGACATGCCCCATCATCCTTTGAGCATTTCCTTGCTTTTTGGAACAAGATATTTTGGATTCATCTGGTACTAGCCTTGCATCACCCTTGAACTCAGCCATTTTTCCAAGGATCCTGGTGCCTTTTTGTAGAAAATGACATTAAAAAACAAGATCTGAGGGCCCCTTGGTATGCATAGGATGTGCTTATTATTCCTGGGGTGTTGCTGTTCCCAATTTCTCTCAGTAGAAAGAACTACATGGAAAAAATGTATTTATATTGTGTGTGCATTCACATATGTACACATACACATAAGCCTCTGTATTTATTTCTATATCTATCTTTACACGTTGAAAACCAGACGTTTATACCCATATCTCCAATTTCAATCCCATATCACAGAGGTCCAGATCTACTATACCTTCTATACTTTTAACTCCTTTTCCAACAGGGAGAAACCTGGCTTATTGTTGATACATTTAATTGCTTGATCAATCCCCCAGTCTGTAACTAACTTCCATGTCCCAGCCCCAGCTGCCATGTGGGCGCCATGCTCACCCTGTCCCAGAAGCCATGCACATTCCGCCCTGGCCCTCCTATGCATGGACACCTTCCTCCTCCTACTCAGACCCCGACCCCCATCTTAGGTTGACCTCCACACACACCATCCTTACCCTGCTTGGGCACCAACATACTCTGCTGCCCAGCTGTCCTTGTTGATGTGGCTGACATGCTGCTGTCCCTCCCCACACTTTAGAACGCACCTTATGGTGGGGCGGAGCAAGATGGCCGAATAGGAACAGCTTCAGTCTCCAACTCCCAGCACCAGCGACACAGAAGACCGGTGATTTCTGCATTTTCAACTGAGGTACTGGGGTCATCTCACTAGGGAGTGCCAGACAATCGGTGCTGGTCAGCTGCTGCAGCCCGACCAGCAAGAGCTGAAGCAGGGCGAGGCATCGCCTCACCTGGGAAGCCCAAGGGGGAAGGAAATCCCTTTTCCTAGCCAGGGGAACCGAGACGCACAACACCTGGAAAATGAGGTAACTCCCACCCCAATACTGCGCTTTAAGCAAACGGGCACACCAGGAGATATACCACAACTGGCCAGGAGGGTCCCACGCCCACGGAGCCTCCCTCATTGCTAGCACAGCAGTCTGTGATCTAACTGCAAGGCAGCAGCAAGGCTGGGGGAGGGGCGGCCGCCATTGCTGAGGCTTAAGTAGGTAAACAAAGCCACTGGGAAGCTCAAACTGAGTGGAGCTCACAGCAGCTCAAGGAAGCCTGCCTGTCTCTGTAGACTCCACCTCTGGGGACAGGGCACAGCTAAACAAAAACAACAGCAACAACAACAACAACAAAAGCAGCAGAAACCTCTGCAGACGCAAATGACTCTGCCTAACAGCTTTGAAGACAGCAGTGGATCTCCCAACACGGAGGTTGAGATCTGAGAAGGGACAGACAGCCTGCCCAAGTGGGTCCCTGACCCCTGAGTAGCCTAACTGGGAGACATCCCCCACTAGGGGCAGTCTGACACCCCACACCTCACACGGTATAGTACACCCCTGAGAGGAAGCTTCCAAAGTAAGAATCAGACAGGTGCACTCGCTGTTCAGCAATATTCTATCTTCTGCAGCCTCTGCTGCTGACACCCAGGCAAACAGGGTCTGGAGTGGACCTCAAGCAATCTCCAACAGACCTACAGTTGAGGGTCCTGAGTGTTAGAAGGAAAACTATCAAACAGGAAGGACACCCACACCAAAACCCCATCAGTACATCATGATCATCAAAGACGAGAGGGAGATAAAACCACAAAGATGGGGAAAAAGCAGGGCAGAAAAGCTGGAAATTCAAAAAATTAGAGTGCATCTCCCCCTGCAAAGGAACGCAGCTCATCGCCAGCAACGGATCAAAGCTGGACGGAGCATGACTTTCATGAGATGAGAGAAGAAGGCTTCAGTCCATCAAACTTCTCAGAGCTAAAGGAGGAATTACGTACCCAGCTCAAAGAAACTAAAAATCTTGAAAAAAGAGTGGAAGAATTGATAACCAGAATAATTAATGCAGAGAAGGTCATAAACAAAATGACAGAGATGAAAAACATGACACGAGAAATACGTGACAAATGCACAAGCTTCAGTAACCAACTCGATCAACTGGAAGAAACAGTATCAGCGATTGAGGATCAAATGAATGAAATGAAGTGAGAAGAGAAACCAAAAGAAAAAAGACGAAAAAGAAATGAACAAAGCCTGCAAGAAGTATGGAATTATGTAAAAAGACCAAATCTACATCTGATTGGGGTGCCTGAAAGTGAGGGGGAAAATGGAACCAAGTTGGAAAACACTCTTTAGGATATCATCCAGGAGAACTTCCCCAACCTAGTACGGCAGGCCTACACTCAAATTCAGGAAATACAGAGAACGCCACAAAGATAGTCCTCGAGAAGAGCAACTCCAAGACACATAATTGCCAGATTCACCAAGGTTGAAATGAAGGAAAAAAATCTTAAGGGCAGTCAGAGAGAAAAGTCGGGTTACCCACAAAGGGAAACCCATCAGACTAACAGCAGATCTCTCGGAAGAAACTCTCCAAGCCAGAAGAGAGTGGGGGCCAATATTCAACATTCTTAAAGAAAAGAATTTTAAACCCAGAATTTCACATCCAGCCAAACTAAGTTTCATAAGTGAAGGAGAAATAAAATCCTTTACAGATAAGCAAATGCTTAGAGATTTTGTCAACACCAGGCTTGCCTTACAAGAGACCCTGAAGGAAGCACTAAACATGGAAAGGGACAACCGGTACCAGCCATTGCAAAAATATGCCAAAATGTAAAGACCACCGAGGCTAGGAAGAAACTGCATCAACTAACGAGCAAAATAACCAGTTAATATCATAATGGTAGGATCAAGTTCACACATAACAATATTAACCTTAAATGTAAATGGACTAAATGCTCCAATTAAAAGACACAGACTGGCAAACTGGATAAAGAGTCAAGACCCATCAGTCTGCTGTATTCAGGAGATGCATCTCACATGCAGAGACATACATAAGCTCAAAATAAAGGGATGGAGGAAGATCTACCAAGCAAATGGAGAACAAAAAAAAGCAGGGGTTGCAATCCTAGTCTCTGATAAAACAGACTTTAAACCATCAAAGATCAAAAGAGACAAAGAAGGCCATTACGTAATGGTAAAGGGATCAATTCAATAGGAAGTGCTAACTATCCTAAAAATATATGCACCCAGTACAGGAGCACCCAGATTCATAAAGCAAGTCCTTAGAGACTTATAAAGACACTTCGACTCCCATACAATAATAATGGGAGACTTCAACACCCCACTGTCAACATTAGACAGATCAATGAGACAGAAAGTTAACAAGGATATCCAGGAATTGAACTCATCTCTGCACCAAGTGGACCTAATAGACATCTATAGAACTCTCCACCCAAAATCAACAGAATATACATTCTTCTCAGCACCACATCACACTTATTCCAAAGTTGACCACATAATTGGAAGTAAAGCACTCCTCAGCAAATGTAAAAGAACAGAAATTACAACAAACTGTCTCTCAGACCACAGTGCAATCAAACTAGAACTCAGGACTAAGAAACTCAATCAAAACCGCTCAACTACATGGAAACTGAACAACCTGCTCCTGAATGACTACTGGGTACATAA
>NC_045436.1:138098311-138118720 GCF_002776525.5 Piliocolobus tephrosceles | reverse complement strand
TTTATTTTGAGCCTATGTATGTCTCTGCATGTGAGATGGGTCTCCTGAAGACAGCAGACTGATGGGTCTTGACTCTTTATCCAGTTTGCCAGTCTGTGTCTTTTAATTGGAGCATTTAGTCCATTTACATTTAAGGTTAATATTGTTATGTGTGATCTTGATCCTGCCATTATTATATTAACTGGTTATTTTGCTCATTAGTTGATGCAGTTTCTTCCTAGGCTCGATGGTCTTTACATTTTGGCATGTTTTTGCAATGGCTGGTACCGGTTGTTCCTTTCCATGTTTAGGGCTTCCTTCAGGGTCTCTTGTAAGGCAGGCCTGGTGGTGACAAAATCTCTAAGCATTTGCTTATCTGTAAAGAATTTTATTTCTCCTTCACTTATGAAACTTAATTTGGCTGGATATGAAATTCTGGGTTTAAAATTCTTTTCTTTAAGAACGTTGAATATTGGCCCCCACTCTCTTCTGGCTTGTAGAGTTTCTGCTGAGAGATCTGCTGTCAGTCTGATGGGCTTCCCTTTGTGGGTAACCCGACCTTTCTCTCTGGCTGCCCTTAAGATTTTTTCCTTCATTTCAACTTTGGTGAATCTGGCAATTATGTGTCTTGGAGTTGCTCTTCTGGAGGAGTATCTTTGTGGCGTTCTCTGTATTTCCTGAATTTGAATGTTGGCCTGGCCTGCTAGGTTGGGGAAGTTCTCCTGGATGATATCCTGTAGAGTGTTTTCCAATTTGGTTCCATTTTCCCCCTCACTTTCAGGCACCCCAATCAGACGTAGATTTGGTCTTTTGACATAATCCCATACTTCTTGCAGGCTTTGTTCATTTCTTTTTCTTCTTTTTTCTTTTGGTTTCTCTTCTCGCTTCATTTCATTCATTTGATCTTCAATCGCTGATACTCTTTCTTCCAGTTGATCGAGTCGGTTACTGAAGCTTGTGCATTTGTCACGTATTTCTCGTGTCATGGTTTTCATCTCTGTCATTTCGTTTATGACCTTCTCTGCATTAATTATTCTAGCTGTCAATTCTTCCACTCTTTTTTCAAGATTTTTAGTTTCTTTGCGCTGGGTACGTAATTCCTCCTTTAGCTCTGAGAGGTTTGATGGACTGAAGCCTTCTTCTCTCATCTCATCAAAATCATTCTCTGACCAGCTTTGATCCGTTGCTGGCGATGGGCTGTGCTCCTTTGCAGGAGGAGATGCGCTCTTATTTTTTGAATTTCCAGCTTTTCTGCCCTGCTTTTTCCCCATCTTTGTGGTTTTATCTGTCACTGGTCTTTGATGATGGTGACGTACTGATGGGGTTTTGATATAGGTGTCCTTCCTGTTTAATAGGTTTCCTTCTGGCTGTCAGGACCCTCAGCTATAGGTCTGTTGGAGATTGCTTGAGGTCCACTCCAGACCCTGTTTGCCTGGGTATCAGCAGCAGAGGTTGCAGAAGATAGAATATTGCTGAACAGCGAGTGCACCTGTCTGATTCTTGCTTTGGAAGCTTCCTCTCAGGGGTGTACTCCACCCTGTGAGGTGTGGGGTGTCAGACTGCCCCTAGTGGGGGATGTCTCCCAGTTAGGCTACTCAGGGGTCAGTGACCCACTTGAGCAGGCAGACTGCCCCTTCTCAGATCTCAACCTCCGTGTTGGGAGATCCACTGCTCTCTTCAAAGCTGTCAGACAGAGTCGTTCGCGTTTCACAGGCTTCTGCTCCTTTAGCTGAGCCCTGTCCCCAGTGGCGCAGTCTACAGAGACAGGCAGGTTTCCTTGAGCTGCTGTGAGCTCCACCCAGTTCGAGCTTCCCAGCGGCTTTATTTACCTACTTAAGCCTCAGCGATGGCGGGCGCCCCTCCCCCAGCCTCGCTGCTGTCTTGCGGTTAGATTGCCGCAGACTGCTGTGTTAGCAAGGAGAGAGGCTCCGTGGGCGTGGGACCCTCCCGGCCAGGTGTGGGATATAATCTCCAGTGTGCCGGTGTTACAGCGCAGTATTGGGGTGGGAGTTACCCGATTTTCCAGGTGTTGTGTGTCTCAGTTCCCCTGGCTAGGAAAAGGGACTCCCTTCCCCCTCGCGCTTCCCAGGTGAGGCGATGCCTCGCCCTGCTTCAGCTCTCGCTGGTCGGGCTGCAGCAGCTGACCAGCACTGATTGTCCGGCACTCCCGAGTGAGATGACCCCAGTACCTCAGTTGAAAATGCAGAAATCACTGGTCTTCTGTGTCGCTCGCGCTGGGAGATGGAGACTGAAGCTGTTCCTATTCGGCCATCTTCTAATGCCATTTTTTCAACAGCATATGCTCACTTTGTGTCTGTCACATTTTGGTAATTCTCACAATATTCAAGCTTTTTCATTTCGTATCTGTTACGATAATCTCTGATCAGTGATCTTTGATGTTTCCATTGTAATTGTTTTGGGGTGCCATGAGCTGCACTTCTGTGAGACAGTGAATCATTGATAAATGTTGTGTGTGTTTGAACTGCATCACTAGCAGTTCCCCTCTCTCTCTCCCTCTCCTTGCACCTCCTTATTCTGAGAAACAACAGTATTGAAATTAGGCCAATTAATAACTCTACAATGGCCTCTAACTGTTCAAGTGAAAGGAAAAGTCACATGTCTGACTTTAAATCAAAAGATAGAAATGATTAAGCTTAGAGAGACATGTCGAAAGCTGAGACAGGCTAAAAGTTAGGTCTCTTGCACCAAACAGTTAGCCATGTTGTGAATGCAAAGGAAAAATTCTTAAAGGAAATTAAAGTTCATTCCAGTGAACACAGAATGATAAGAAAGCAAAGCAGCCTTATTGCTGATACGGAGAAAGTTTTAGTGGTTTGGATAGAAGATCAAAGCAGCCACAACATTTAGAGATGTTCCTAACTCTCTTCAATTCTGTGAAGACAGAAAGAGGTGAGGAAGCTGCAGAAGAAAAATTTGAAGGCAGCATAGGTTGGTTCATAAGGTTTAAGGAGGAAGCCATCTCCATAACATGAAAGTTCAAGGTGAAGCAGCAAGTGCCGATGCAGAAGCTGCAGCAAGTTATCCAAGAAGGTTTAGATAAGATAATTGATGAAGGTGGCTACACTAAATAACAGATTTCCAATGTAGACAAAACAGCCTTATATTGAAAGAAAATGCTATCTAGGACTTTCATAGTTAGAGAGAAGTCAGTGCCTGGCTTTAAAGTGTCAAAGGACAGGGCAGCTCTCTTGTTAGGGCCCTAATGCAGCTCGTGACTTTAAATTGAAGCCAGTACTCATTTACCATTCTGAAAATTATGCTAAATCTAGTCTGTGCTCTATAAATGGAACAACAAAGCCTGGATGACAGTATATCTATTTACAGCATGGTTTACTGAATATTTTAAGCCCACTGTTGAGACCTACTGATCAGAAAGAGTCCTTTAAAAATATTACTGCTCATTGACAATATACCTGGTTACCCAAGAGCTATAATGGAGATATGCAAGGAGATGAATGTTGTGTTCGTGCCTGCTAACACAACATCCATTCTGCAGTCCATGGTTCAAGGAGTAATTTCAACTTTCAGGTCTAATTTTTTGAGAAATACATGCAGATATAGGTAGTGATTTCTTTAATGGATCTGAGTAAATTGAAAACGTTCTGGAAAGGAGTCACCATTCTAGATGTCATTAAGAACACTCATGTCAACAGGAACAGGAGTTTGGAAAAAGTTGATTCCAGCCCTAATAGATGACTTTGTTCAAGACTTCAGTGCAGAAAGTAACTGCAGATGTGGTGGAAATAGCTAGAGTACTATAATTAAAAGTGGAGCCTATAGATGGGACTGAATTGTTGCAGTCTCATGATAAAACTTGAACAGATGAGAAGTTGCTTCTAATGGATGAACAAAGAAAGTGGAATCTACTCCTGGTGAAGATGCTGTGAACATTGCTGAAATGATAACAAAGGATTAGGATTTAGAATATTACCCAAACTTAGTTGATAAAGCAGCAGCAGCTTTGATAGGAATTTTGAAAGAAGTTCTACTATGGGTAAAATGCTGTGAAACACAGCATCACATGCTACAGAGAAATCTTCCTGAAAGGAAGAGTCGATTGATGCAGCAAACTCTATTGTCTTATTTTTTTTAAATTGCCACAGCCACCTCAATCTTCAGCTACCACCCTGATCAGTCAGCAGCCATAAACATCTAGGCAAGATGCTCCACCTGCAAAAACATTAAGACTGACTGAAGGCTCACATGAGTGTTAGTAGGTTTTAGTAATAAAGTATTTTTAAGTTAAGGTATATACATTGTTTTTTATTATGTAATGCTATTGCATACTTAGTAGACTGCAGTATTGTGTAAATGTAACTTTTATATGCACTGGGAAGCCAAAAAATGTGTGTGACTTGCTTTAGTGTAATATTCGCTATATCAAGGTAGTCTGGAACTGAACCTGCAATACCTCTGAGTTATGCCAGTAGTTAGGCATTTTTTTTTTTTTTGAAATGGAGTCTTGCTCTGTCGCCCAGGCTGAGGTGCAGTGGCACGATCTTGGCTTACTGCAATCTCCGCCTCCTGGGTTCAAGCAATTCTCCTGCCTTGGCCTCCTGAGTAGATGGGATTACAGGTACGTGCCACCACACCCTTCTAGTTTTTATATTTTCAGTAGAGATGGGGTTTCACCATGTTGGTTAGGCTGGTCTCGAACTCCTGACTTCATGATCCACCCACCTTGGCCTCCCAAAGTGCTGGGATTACAGGCATGAGCCACCACGCCCAGCCTACTTAGGCATAATTTTTAATTTATGAATTTAAAAGATAGGCCTTTGTTTATTACAAGCGTTGCTGTTATAGCACCTATCACACTAGGATATGACCAAATCAGTATGTTTTCTTTATTTAAAAAAATGCCAGTTTTTGCTTATGGATTATTTAGATGGAAGAAAAAAATTTCCCTTTTATTTAATAATGATATAATTTACCACTTAACTCTCCTGGCTGTTTCACTCCAGTCCGTAAAGTGAGCTTTTTGTAAATGTATTTTACTCAAGTTTCATTTGGGAATATTACTTTATTTCATATTTTTTAGCATAATTACATTTTGAAAAATTCCTGTTCATATTAGCTAACATTTTTGTTCCCTAAACTCTAGACTCATGCTTTGTTAAATTATAGAAGACAAATTTTATTCTTTTCTTATATTAAAGTTATTTTGTTGAAATCTCAAAAATAAAGTATTATAATTTTTAGTCTTAGAAATTTTGTAGGGGGAATTTAGAGGGCAATTTTGCATTATTAATGGATGGTAACGATGAACTTGAGCAGTCTCACACCTGCATTCTGTTTGTTTATATAGCTTGTTTCTCATCAAACTTTCACCCATGAATTTTAGCATCCATTGATGATTCTGTTGTAAATCAGTTGTTACTACGATAACATTTGGGAAAATAGAAAAAGCTCTCAAGAACAACACACATGTGCATGTGTGCCCAGGTGCTTCATTAATGAAACCCTTGACCATTTAATCCCAATGATACTATATTAAGTATTCTACAGCATAGAAACCCAAGGAAATAACCAAGTGTATTTTATAAAACAAATAAGAAGTTGCCAAGTGGGAATTTTCTGACTCCGTCTGCTAAATTTTTTAATTGACATTTTACTGTAAGAGCTCTCCCCACCTTGTATGTTAATACTAGCATGAACCAGTGGATTCCTTTGCCATCATTTTGATGTTTAATTTATTGAATATGAAAGGCCCATGGGAGGGTCTTTAAACTAGTTCTCTAGTCCCTTTGATGTGTTTCCATCTTTGTTTTAGTATTTTCTTTTTTTTTCTGGCTAATGAAAATGTCCCAGGCTCATTTTATACTTTACATATCCTAGCCCAGGACTCAGACATTTCTTTAAGGGCCTTGTTAATGGACAGTGATATTTAAAAACCACTTGGTGTGCTTTTTGCTCCTTGTGTATCATTACTTCTAGGCTCTCTGTTTTGATAAGGACCATTTTTAAATTTATTTTAGTCAATTGGCTGTTGACGTCGTTCGCATATTTTTTTCCTTGGGGTTTTGGTCTTTCTTTACAATACTTTTGCCTCATAATTGATTTCTCTCATCTCCTATCATTGGTTAACATCTCCAGTCCTGTGTTAAATAGTATCGGCCCTGCCTTGTTTTTCTTTAGAAGAATTACTTCCTGTATTTCTACATTATGTAAGATGTTGGCTTTGTCACCACGTTAGAGACTATCCAACAATTTCTGTTTTCTTAAGTGTGTGTGTATATTTAAATCAGGATTGGATGCTGAATTTGCCAAATGATATTTTAGCATCTGTGGAGATAATCATAACATTTTAATCTTTGGATCTGTTGATTTTGATTAGCTAATATTTAGGATTTAAAAAATGTTCGTTAATTGTATTAGTCTGTAATTTTTAAATTTTGTATTGTCTTTGTCAGATTTGGGTATCAACATTACATTTGTTTTATATAATAAACTTGGCTATTTCTTTGGTTTTCTTTGCTTTAGAATACTTTATGTAGTATCATTGGGATTAACTGGTCATTGAGGGTTTTATGGAATTCCTCTATGAAACCATCTGGGCCTGGTATGTGTGTGTTGTTTTTGATAACTTTCTCTGTTTTTTCTAATGAAAATTTCTCTCTCTTATGGGGTCATTTTTGGGAAACTATTATTTTCCTTATATATTATCTATTTTATCTAGATTTTTCAAATTTATTTGTATAAAAGTTTGTAAAGTAGTTGCTTATTGTGATGAAAATTTTGTTGTTGTTTTACAATTTCCCCTTGTCATTCTTATTTTGAATATTTTTGCTTTCTCCCTTTTTCTTGAGTGTCAGGTAGTAAATTTTTTTATTTTAAAAAACCTAGGATTTTGATTAACTGGATTGACTGTTCTTTTATGGTTTACCACATTTTTTTCTGCTCTTATTTTATTATTTCCTTTAAAAAGAAATTTCTAAATTTCTTTAAGAATTGAGAATTTAATTCATTTATTTTTATGATTTCATTTTTATCATAGATGTGCTTAAAGCTTATGGATTATTTACTGCTTTAGGTATATTCCATATATTCATGTGTGTACTGCTTTCTTTATATTTGAGACTTTCTATATCTTTACATTGTATTTCCTCCTATGCTCAAGATTTTTAAAATATAAGATCTAGTTTTATTGTGTTGTGATCAGAGCATGTGTTTGTAATTTTTTTCTAATTTATGGAACTTAACAGTGCTTCCTTTGTAAAATAAGGTGATCAAGTTTTGTGAATGTTCCATGTGCTTGAGAAGATATAATATCTTAAAAATCAGAATATAAGATTTGGGTTGTGTGTGTGGATCATGTTTTAATACAGTAGCTTTGTCTTATATTGAAAATGCTGTGTTAAAATTCTGTATTATTAGTGTGTTTCTTTTTGTTTTGTTTTTGTGTTTTGAGACAGTCTCACTCTATTGGCCAAGCTGAAGTGCAGTGGTGTGGTCATGGCTCACTGCAGCCTTGAACTTCTGGGCTCAAGTGATCCTCCCGCCTCAGCCTCCCAAGTAGCTGGGGCTACAGCCACATACCACCATGCCTAGATAATTTTTAAGAAATTTTTTGTAGAGATGTGGTCTCACTATGTTTCCCAGGCTGGTCTCGAAACACCTGGGCTCAAGAGACCCTCCTGCCTCAGCTTCCTAAAATGTTGAGATTATAGATGTGAGCCATCATGCCTAGCCTATTAGTGTGTTTCTGTGTGTCTTTGCATCTGCTGTAGATTTTTGCTTATAAAGATGATTAAGCTGTTACATGTTGTACAGCATTTTTAATAATTTTGGCTCTTAGCATTGAAAGGTATCCTTTGTCACATTTAATACCTTTGTCTTGAGTTCTTATGCATCCCCTTTTTCATTTTAATAGGCAAGTTAAGTAAGTCCTTTAACAATTTTTAATATCACTAATATCTTTGGTTTAGCTCTGAATTATTACTTTATGATTACTGTTTGTATTATGTTATGTCACTTTTTCTTTATGTGATATGTTTTCTTTGCTCTTTAAAGTTTCTCCTGTTAAGGTTTGTTTTCATTTAGTGGTTGATTACTTTTTATTTGTACCTTTTTAATGTCTTTAGACCCTTATTTCTTTCATCTTTTACTAACTGGTTTGGAGCTTTTAATTTTATCACCTGGTTCTCGTTTAAGACTGTATGACAATCAGTGAGTTTATTTTATTTGCCTTTTTTTTCTCTCCTCCTCTTCTCATTGTTTAGTTGCATGCTTTATTCTTTTTCAGAACATCATTCCGACCTTTTTTTCTTTCTTTTTTTTTTTTTTTTGAGATGGAGTTTCGCTCTGTCGCCCAGGCTGGAGTGCAGGTGCAGTGGCACGATCTCGACTCACTGCAAGCTCCACCTTCCGGGTTCACGCCATTCTCCTGCCTCAGCCTCCTGAGTAGCTGGGACTACAGGCTCCCGCTACCACGCCGGCTAATTTTTTTGTATTTTTAATAGAGACAGGGTTTCACCGTGTTAGCCAGGATGGTCTCGATCTCCTGACCTCATGGTTCACCTGCCTCGGCCTCCCAAAGTGCTGGGATTACAGGTGTGAGCCACTGTGCCCAGCCCTTTTTTTCTTAGATTTTCAATTTTAAATTTCAACCATCAGTCTTTTTGCTGAAATTTCCCAGTCTTCTCTTGGATGAATGAAGTGCATCCTCTAGTAGTTTCCCCAAGAGAGCTTGTGAGTATAGTATTCCCTGAATACTTAATTCTTAAACATTCCCTTGCATGTTTCAAGAATGTTTTGCTGTAGCATTTACAACTGTATAAAAAGTCTTTTATTGGTGTATTCTTTCCTAGAATTTCTTGGAAATGTTGCTCTATGTTGCTTTCGTTTATATTTTACTTTTGAGAAATTTGATGCCAATCTCTCTTTTCCTTACGAGTTAATTGATCTTTTTTGCCTGGGACCCCTAAAGTTGTTTCTTTCTCCTTCACTTCCCTCCTCTTCCTCCTCCATCTTTAAAACCTAATGTTTTTATTGAGGTACGACTCAGGGTTAATAATTTTTGATAAATTTTTCCAGGTACCTGATTAGCCCTTTCAACATATAAGTTCAGTATTTTTATTTTCCTGGATTATAGTTTTAAATACCAGATCTGTTTCATTTATTTTCTTTTTGTTTTTTAGTGATACCAATTGTATATATGTTGGATTTTCTTTTTCTGTCTCCCATTTCACTCAATTACTTCTTTGACACTTTTTTCTAAATCTCATTTTTATCATCTGGGTTGTTTTGCTGCCTCATTTCAGGGACCCTTATTGACTTTTGATTCAAGTATGTTCTTCTGTAAATATGTTATTCCATGAGCACCTTGTAATTTAGTTTTTATTTCTGATGTAATTTTATCTTAATTTTTTTTCCCCTAAATTTAGTCAACCTTTGTTCATTTCTTCTTTTTCTTCTCTATTATGTTCTTAGGTTTTGCTTTTCTGACTTAAGGTGGTAGTGTATTGAAGGGCCCTATACCTTGCTTATATTGAGTAATTTGCTAGGACTCACAGAACTCAGCATATAGTTATACCTACAGCTATGAGTTATTACAGCAAAAGGGTAGGAGGCACAGTCAGCAAAGGGAAAAGGCACATGAGGTGAAGTGTAGGGGAAACCAATCACAAGCGTCCAGAGTCTCCTCCCATTGGAGCCACATAGGATGCACTTAATTCCCCCAGTAATGAGTTGTGACAACACTTGTAAAATGCTTCCAACCAGAGAAGTTCATTAGAGACTGAGCACCTAGAGTTTTTATTGGGGGAAGGCTACATAGGCAGCCTCACCTGGTACATACCAGAGTTCAGGGCTCTCAGAGGGAAAGAAACTGTTCAACATAAACCATTGATTTATACAAACAGTTTAGACATAGTCAGCTGTTCTCATCAGTTCTAGGAATGGTGGGAACCTTCCTGAAATCCAAATTCCCAAGCACCAGTCAAGGGCTAGTCTTACAAGGAGGCCTTTCAAAAGATAGCGGTCAGGTCTGCTAGGTTAACGCTTCTGTACAGGCGGTGTCTCATATAGTTAATTCAGTTTGGAATATTATGTTCCAGTTTTCTTTGTACTTCTTTTTTTTGGGGGGTGAGAGATACAGGAGGGGATTTTCATCAGTGAAAGGGCTTTGGGTGTCATTTTCTGTTTATTTTCTATAGTAGTTTTTATAGATGTAAATTATATAT
This sequence comes from Piliocolobus tephrosceles, assembly GCF_002776525.5. Taxonomy (NCBI): domain Eukaryota; kingdom Metazoa; phylum Chordata; class Mammalia; order Primates; family Cercopithecidae; genus Piliocolobus; species Piliocolobus tephrosceles. The sequence goes on along the minus strand of NC_045436.1, from coordinate 138,108,539 downwards.
CTTTATGTTTTCGGACAGAGGTTAGTATAAGATTTCTAGTTGATGACCACTCTCTTCTCAGTGTGGGAAAATACAGTTTTTTAAATGGTTGACGTTTTAGGGTGGTGCTGAGAAGAGGAAAGGAGTTATGTGTCCTTTTACTTTTGTTTTCTTTGGTCTTGCAAAATCCTAAATTTTCCTTCTTCTTTTGCCGGGTCTAAAGAAGTCTGCCTAAAGTCTGCCTTTCCCTTTTTACCTTCTTCCCAGAGTTGCCTTTCCAAGATTGCCTACTTGAATCTTGTGTACTTACTTTATTTTATTTTTATTTTAATTTTTGAGACAAAGTGTCTTTCTGTCTCCCAGTCTGAATGCAGTGGCACACTCACGGCTCACTGCAGCCTTGACCTCCCAGGCTCAGGTGATCTTCCCACTTCAGCTTTCCTAGTAGCTAGGACTACAGGTGCACACCATCACACTAGGCTAATTTTGGTGTTTTTTTGTAGAGACGGGGTTTTGCCATGTTGCCGAGGCTGGTCTTGAACTCCTGGGCTCAGGCAGTTCACCTGCCTCGGCCTCCCAGAGTGCTGGGATTAGAGGCGTGAGCCACTGCACCCAGCCTTGTGTGCTTTTTAAAATCCATTCCCTTGAGTTAGTGCTGTGGTCTACCAGGATATTTTCAGGGTTTTCCTACTTATGGGGACTTTTTTCTGTTGTGATTTTAGCTCAGCCTCCTCTTCTCTTTTCCATTTAGTTTTTTTTAGAACTCCACTAGCTCTATGAAAATACTTGCATTGGGAGCTTGAGAAATAGCTCTATCAGAAGTTTTTTTTTTTTCCTAGTTATAGGTAATTTGAAGTTTGTAGAAATTTGTAGAAATATTCTGGTTGTGCTGCAGTCATGGGATTTAGTGATTTTATTTGTTATTAATGAGCTATATGTTTTCTGAGGGGGACATGTGGATGTATTTGGATTAAGGTGGCTTCCATTACCTCAGCACTACAGATTTTTTTTCTTAAATACATATTAAAGTATAAGTTTTAATATAGAATTCTATCTCTTCAGTTCTTATAATTTCATTTGCTTTCAATTCAGTGAATTATTTAAGTCATCTTTTCCTTTTAGTCCTGTGTGGAAAAAGACACAAACTGTTTTTCCTCTGCTCTTAAACCACAATAATCAACACAAAAGACTTCTGTGACTAGATGTGTGGGAGTTTCTTCCAACCAAAAAGAAAACAGTCACTTTTATAGCAGGCACCAGCTGGGTGTCCTGTAATTCATTTCTGAGACTACCTGGAGAAAGTGTCAGATCCTGTAGGTTGAGGGCTCAGTCCCACAAGACTGCTTCCCCTTCAGACACTAGTCTCAAGTTCAGGCCTCTGGAATTTCTGACTGACTAGCTTCAAGTTTAGGTTCACACAACCCCCTCTTTGGGTTTAATTTGCTAGAGTGCCTCACAGATCTCAGAGAAAAACTTATTTATGTTTACTGGTTTATTATAAAGGATATTGCAAAGTATACAGATGAAGAGATACATAGAGTGAGGGATGAAAGAAGGGGTATGGCAATTCCATTCCTACCCCTGCCCCACCATTCGCATACCACCCTCCAGGAACTTCTGTGTTCAGCTATTCATAAGCTTTTTGTACCCTATCTTCTTGGGCCTTTATGGAGAATTCATTGGATAGGCATGATTGAAGTACGGACACTCATGTAGAAGTGTGACTGGACAGAGGGTTTGATCTAATAACTATAGACCGAGTGGGGAAACTCAACAAGGCCTGTTTCAGTTCTTTTTGGCCTGTGTGTGAAGCATTCCTTCTTCCAGAGTATGGGACAGGACCCCTTCTGAAATGGGGTCTTATGACCTACAATCAGACAAGGTAGGTCAGAGAATTTCTTTATGGCCTGCTCAAGACAGAAAGGCGGAGGAAGACTATATTTTTAGTTTTAATGGCATGCCTTGGGGAAAAATAACAGGGGCTGTGGGAGTGATGAGCCAAGAACCGTGGACGAAAACCAATATGTGTATATTATTATGCCATAGTCTTTTTCTGCTTCATGTTAATTTCTTCTGTAGAATTTGGATATAAAAGATACAGACCTTGAAAATTTAATTTATTCCTAAGTATAGAGTAACAGGAATAAAATAATATTAACTCTTAAGTTCAGAGGTGAACATTCTGCTTGGAAGAATCTTAAAAATGCAATAGTGTTTAATAGAGCCAGCATAAAAACTTTGTGGTATTAAGTGAAACTTTGCCAAGAAATATCTTAGAGTATATTTATAGCTAATTTAGTACGACTATTTAGATAATAGTTTTAATTAACATTAAGGAGACTGAACTTATGGTATATTTTGACAGTTATGTCTGGTGAAAGCAAGAATAGGAAAAGCAAGAAAATACAGAATAAAGGAAAAGAGGAAAAAGGTATGGGAGAGAGAAAAGTGAGATGCGTATGAGGCAGTGTCTATTGGAAAGTAGGTTTATTCCTTGGTGTTTGTGACTTTTTTCTGAATTACTCACTGAGATATAAAAGCATTTTAAAGTGCAGAGTGTTCTAAAATGATCAGATCTGAAGTGAATTACTATTTTATTTTTTTTGAGACAGTCTCGTTCGGTCACCCAGACTGGAGTACAGTGTCATGATCTTGACTCACTGCAACCTCTGCCTCGGGTTCAAGCAATTCTCATGCCTCAGCCTCCTGAGTAGCCAGGATTACAGGCATGCGCCATCACGCCTGGCTAATTTTTGTATTTTTAGTGGAAATGGGCTTTCGCCATGTTGACCAGGCTGGTCTCGAACTCCCAGCCTCAAGTGATCCGCCTGTCTTAGTCTCCCAAAGTGCTGGGATTACAGGCTGGAGCCACTGTACCTGGCCTACAATGAATTAATTTCTAATATTAATAGCTTACTCAAGCTTTTTAAATAAGTTAATTTTATTTCTCATCAAATAACCTAAATTCCTCAATTTGAACATATTAAATAATTAGTTTTAAAATTTTTTATGTAGGGGCATTAAGAACAATTGTAATTATGAATTTAATCTATAGGGAAAGATAGTTACAGAAACTATTAAAGAGAGGCCAGGCCCAGATGATATTTTGTGTGTGTTTTGTACTTCTTGCAGCAATTACACTTTTGGCATTTGACTTGTTAGTAGTAAAGGGCTGGATGATTTGAGTTATCAGAACAATTAAGTAATTTGAAGATAATTGTTACAGAGAATTAAAGTATTTTTTGAGGAAAAAAGATAATTTTATGGATATGTTTGAAATTATGAGTTATTTTTAGAAAAATTATGCTATAAAATGGATTTTTGTTTGAATGTCATCAACTTTCTTATTTTTAGAAAAATAACCACAGCTGATGTAAATGAAAAGAACCTCCTCAGTTGTTGCAAAAATCAGTGCCCTAAAGAGGTAAGCTTTACTAGAACCTTTTAAATTGTATTCCTTGGGCATTGTTTCTCTTGGATTTTCTTTTTTCTTGTTTGGTCAAATTATTTCAGGTCTTCTCTGTTGTAGCTTTTTAAATAAAAATGTAAGACATAGGGTAGATGTATCTCATTTTATAAATTTGGTGATATTAGGACCTGAAATGACCCTTTGAAGATTTAAGAAAGCAATTTTAGAGATAGCTTACATACTTTATGTAATAAAGTATTAACCTAGTGCTTATCCCTCAAAATGTGATTCATACTTAAAGTATGTCAGAAATGATGTGGGTCATAGCAGTTAGACAGTAAATCCATAGTAGTTTATTTTTAAAAATAGGGATGCGTGTGTGTATGCATGTGCATGTGTGTACATCTGTGGTGGGATAATGTGCAAGGATAGATATTAATATCCACAGCATTTTGAAGATGATGACGTAGAAGATACCTCTGCATTTTCATTGTGGCCTTTTGTGTTGGTGCCATTCAGATCATTGACTCTTTCAAGTTCATTACTCTATTAATATAAAACATTCACCTATAAAGTTGTGTTTTTAAAGATTCTGGTGGTTGTGTAAGCATTTTATTCAAACTAAAACTATCAAAAAGTAGTTAGAAAAAATTGTGCAAAGTAAAAAGGTAAAGAAACTCGCTACTGATTTATCCTGGTAATAATTTGAGAAACCAAAGCAGTCCGTCTACATTTGGCCAATCTGAAAGGGAAGGTGCACTTCTGGATTTGGGAGTGGGACAGTTAAAATTACTTGATTTGGGTAGACATTTAAAAAGGAATCCTTTTGACTTACAGATGTACTATATAGTACCTTTTTCCTTTAAATTGTCTTTATACACTTATCTAAGTGTTTCTCACCTTATTTAGAGTCAGAAATAGATGACAACTGAGTCTTTTTTTTTTCTTTTCTTTTCTTTTTCTCTTTTTTTTTTGAGACGGAGTCTTCTCTGTAGCCCAGGCTGGAGTGCAGTGGTCGGATCTCGGCTCACTGCACGCTCCGCCTCCCAGGTTCACGCCATTCTCCTGCCTCAGCCTTCCGAGTAGCTGGGACGACAGGCGCCCGCTACCATGCCTGGCCAATTTTTTGTATTTTTAATAGAGACGGGGTTTCATTGTGTTAGCCAGGATGATCTCGATCTCCTGACCTCGTGATCCACCCGCCTTGGCCTCCCTAAGTGCTGGGATTATAGGCGTGAGCCACCATGCCCGGCCGATGACAACTGAGTCTGAAATATCATAATCCGTCTTTGATTAAGTATAAAACAGGAATCAATACATTACATACCTTAGGCTTTGGACCACTTTTTATGGATTTAAAATCTGTTGGAAATTGAGTTTTTAAATTTATGTAAGATTATAAGAAGAGAGGCCATTTGAAGTAACAAATGGTTATTTCGATAATCCTGTCTTTATAAGTGAAACTAGGGTGTGGGATATTTCAAATTTAATTTTTTGAATTATTCAAATCCTGAACTTGCCTTGTTAAAATAAATTTTATTTCATCCCAATTCAGATTCCAGGTAATAAGTAGTTGGGAATGTTTTATTTTTAATCTTAGTAACCTTGTATGATTTATTAGGAAGAAACATGATAATTTAATTCAGGTGTTGCTAATTTGTAACTTAGAATTTCCTTAGTTATAAATAAGTTGTGATGCTATGACTTTTGGTGGGACTAGATGGGTCATTTTCATGATTTTGGATTCTAGGTCCTTCTGGAACCCCTGGTATTACTAGATCTCCTTGGACTTTCTTGAAAAATGTATCTGGAGCCTGGGAACAATCCAAATGGCCGTTATAGTTTGGGACAATCTAAGAGTAGACTGGTGAATTTCACTGTGTCTAGTAGAACTCATTTTCATTTATGGTCCCTTGACGTTGGTGGCACCATAACAGTAATTCTAACGCTTTAACATTCATTCGAATCACTTTAAGGGTTTGTTAAAACACAGATTGCTGGGCCGGGCATGGTGGCTTATACCTGTAATCCCAGCACTTTGGGAGGCTGAGGTGGGTGGATGACCTGAGGTCAGGAGTTTGATAGCAACCTGGCTAACATGGTGAAACCCCGTTTCTACTAAAAAATACAAAAGAAAAAAAAATAGCCTGGCGTGGTGGCGTGTGCCTGTAATCCCAGCTACTCGGGAGGCTGAGGCAGGAGAATCGCTTGAACCTGGGAGGCGGAAGTTGCAGTGAGCCAAGATAGTGCCATTGCACTCCAGCTTGGGCAACAAAGCAAAACTCCTCTCAAAAAACAAACAAACAAACAAACACAGATTGCTGGGTCCCCATCTAGAGTTTCTGATTTTGTAGGCCTGGAGTGGGGCCTACATTTTGCATTTCTGTTAAATAGTAAGCAATAGTGATACTGTTGGTCCAAGAGCACACATTGAGAACCAGTGAGCTACAGAATGAGGTCATAATTAGAATCAGCCAAGAAGTATATCACTTTGAATCTTTGTACTTCAAAGTTAAGGTATGGGATTCTGGTAAATTCTGATGTACTCTTATATATGTTCTCGTCTCTTTCCCATACTATAGATTCTTATGGGTGGGGGACTATGTTGTATTTGTCTTTGTATCCAGTGCCTGTTACACAGGTTGTACACATTAAGCTGCTGGTAAATGTTTATTGAATGTGAATAAAAGAATAAATTGTGGGAGTGGCGTAAGCTTATCCTTCCAGCTCCACTGTGTCTCTGATATACACTCTATGGATTATTAGGTTTGAATTTAACTAAATGAAAACATAAGGATGCCATTAAGAACATACCTTTAAACGGTGCCCCACATATGCATTTCTGCTCTTTTTAAAAAGAGATATAAAGAGGAACAAAATGGAAGTTTTATTTTATTTTGCGTGGTATGGGGCTTCAGTTATTTTATTTTTTAAAACATGTTTAAAGTTTTTCATTGATTAAAATTTTATATATTTACCATAGGCAACATGTTTTGAAATATGTATACATTGTGGAATGGCCAAGTTGAGTTAATATATGCATTTTTTTATGGTGAGAACACTTAACATCTACTCTTAGCAATGTTTAAGAATACAATATATGTTATTAACTATAGTCACTATTTTGTACAATAGATGTTTTGCATTTATTTCTCATATCTAACTGAAATTTTGTATACTTTGACCAAAATTCTCCCAATCCCCTTCTGTCCTTCAGTCACTGGCAACTACCATTCTGTTCTTTCACTTATATGAGTTCAGCTTTTTTATATTTCACATATAAGTGAGATCATGTGGTATTTCTACTTTTTTTTTTTTTTTTTGAGACGGAGTCTTACAGTGTTGGAGTACAGTGGTGCAATCTGGCTCACTACAACCTCAACCTTCCAGGTTCAAGCGATTCTTCTGCCTCAGCTGCCCAAGTAGCTGAGATTACAGGCACACGCCACTACGCCCAGCTAATTTTTTGTATTTTTAGTAGAAACAGGGTTTCACCATGTTGGCTAGGCTGGTCTTGAACCCCTGAACTCGTGATTCGCCCATGTTGGCTTCCCAAAGTGCTGGGATTACAGGTGTGAGACACTGTGCCTGGCTGGTATTTCTGCTTTTTAAAATTATTTATGAATTTGGTTTTCTCATTCCCATGCAAACTTTTCTACTTTTTAGTTGGAAAAATTATTTAACTTCTCTGTAACTGAACTTGTTCATATATAAAATGGTGCACTAGTAATACCCATGTCAGAGTGCTGAGTATTATATGAGGTAATAACATGTAATGGACTTAGTTAATGGTAAGCACTATATATGTGGTAGTTATGGTGATTATGATTATCTACAAACAATATTGTTCTACAAGCGTTTCTTAGTTCTTTTGAAAGAGGGCTTTTCCTATTATTGGAATTAAAGTGGAACATTTTGATGCAGACAGTGTTGTTTGTCAGTAAACTGTTTGGTATGACTTACTGAAGTGCTAGCAGAATGATGTTGAGGGCTGAGTAGAGTAGAAAAACCCTGTCCCGCTTTGAGTGCGAAGGGCAATACATCTCATCTCTTAAGTGAATATTTTAGAAAGACCTCTGTTTTTTGCTATGAAATCTGTATTAAAGATAGCCATCATTTTATCTTGTGCATTCAAGTCAGCTTTCTTTGTAACTGCTTTTCAGTTTTTTCAGAAATATAACCTGGGTTTTGAGATGACATATACTTACTTACACATCTAACAGGAAAATGGTCACGTGATTTAATTTTTTTAAGCAATGAAATATCACATATATATCTAAAAGTACATAATATAATATAAATATGTATGGTTTAACAGTTAAAAAGTGAATACCATGTTAACTCTACCCAGGTCAAAAAATCAAGTAATGTTGACATACCAGAAATTTGTCAAGGTCCCTGTCTGACTATAGTTCCCATCACCTATCCTATAGGCTAACCACCCTTTTATAGTAATCCTTTCCTTACTTTTATTTACAGTTTTTACTACCAGTATGTATATCTGCAGACAATATTGTTTGCCAATGTTAAAAGTTTGGGGGGCGGAGCAAGATGGCCAAATAGGAACAGCTCCAGTCTCCAGCTCCCAGCGCGAGCAACACAGAAGACAGGTGATTTCTGCATTTTCAACTGAGATACTGGGTTTATCTCACTAGGGAGTGCCGGACAATTGGTGCTGGTCAGCTGTTGCAGCCCAACCAGCCAGAGCTGAAGCAGGGCGAGGCATCGCCTCACCTGGGAAGCGCAAGGGGGAAGGGAATCCCTTTTTGTAGTCAGGGGAACTGAGACACATAACACCTGGAAAATCAGGTAACTCCCACCCCAATACAGCACTTTAAGCAAACGGGCACACCAGGAGATTATATCCCACACCTGGCCGGGAGGGTCCCACGCCCACCGAGCCTTCCTCATTGCTAGCACAGCAGTCTGCGATCTAACTGCAAGGCAGCAGTGAGGCTGGGGGAGGGGCGCCCACCATTGCTGAGGCTTAAGTAGGTAAACAGAGCCCTGGGAAGATCGAACTGGGTGGAGCTCACAGCAGCTCAAGGAAGCCTGCCAGTCTCTGTAGACTCCATCTCTGGGGACAGGTCACAGCTAAACAACAATAATAACAACAACAACAACAACAACAAAAGCAGGAGAAACCTCTGCAGACGCAAACGACTCTGTCTGACAGCTTTGAAGAGAGCAGTGGATCTCACAACACGGAGGTTGAGATCTGAGAAGGGACAGACTGCCTGCTCAAGTGGGTCCCTGATCCCTTAGTAGCCTAACTGGGAGACATCCCCCACTAGGGGCAGACCGACACCCCAAATCTCACACGGTGGAGTACACCCCTGAGAGGAAGCTTCCAGAGTAAGAATCAGACAGGTACACTCACTGTTCAGCAATATTCTATCTTCTGCAGCCTCTGCTGCTGACACCCAGGCAAACAGGGTCTGGAGTGGACCTCAAGCAATCTCCAACAGACCTACAGTTGAGGGGCCTGTTAGAAGGAAAACTAACAAACAGGAAGGATACCCACACCAAAACCCCATCAATACGTCACCATCATCAATGACCAGAGGAAGATAAAACCACAAAGATGGGGAAAAAGCAGGGCAGAAAAGCTGGAAATTCAAAGAATAAGAGCTCATCTCCCCCTCCAAAGGAAGACAGCTCATCGCCAGCAACGAATCAAAGCTGGTCAGAGAATGACTTTGACAAGATGAAAGAAGAAGGCTTCAGCCCATCAAACTTCTCAGAGCTAAAGGAGGAATTATGTACCCAGCTCAAAGAAACTAAAAATCTTGAAAAAAGAGTGGAAGAATTGATAACCAGAATAATTAATGCAGAGAAGGCCATAAACGAACTGACAGAGATGAAAACCATGACACGAGAAATACGTGACAAATGCACAAGCTTCAGTAACTGACTCGATCAACTGGAAGAAAGAGTATCAGCAATTGAGGATAAATGAATGAAATGAAGCGAGAAGAGAAGTCTAAAGAAAAAAGAAGAAAAAGAAATGAACAAAGCCTGCAAGAAGTATGGGATTATGTAAAAAGACCAAATCTATGTCTGATTGGGGTGCCTGAAAGTGAGGGAGAAAATGGAACCAAGTTGGAAAACACTCTTCAGGATATCATCCAGGAGAACTTCCCCAACGTAGTAAGGCAGGGCAACATTCAAATTCATGAAATGCAGAGAACGCCACAAAGATACTCCTCGAGAAGAGCAACTCCAAGACACATAATTGCCAGATTCACCAAGGTTGAAATGAAGGAAAAAATCTTAAGGGCAGCCAGAGAGAAAGGTCGGGTTACCCACAAAGGGAAGCCCATCAGACTAACAGCAGATCTCTCAGTGGAAACTCTCCAAGCCAGAAGAGAGTGGGGGCCAATATTCATATTCTTAAAGAAAAGAATTTTCAACCCAGAATTTCATATCCAGCCAAACTAAGTTTCATAAGTGAAGGAGAAATAAAATCCTTTACAGACAAGGAAATGCTTAGAGATTTTGTCAACACCAGGCCTGCCTTACAAGAGACCCTGAAGGAAGCACTAAACAAGAAAGGAACAACCGGTACCAGCCATTGCAAAAACATGCCAAAATGTAAAGACCATTGAGGCTAGGAAGAAACTGCATCAACTAACGAGCAAAATAACCAGTTAGTATCATAATGGCGGGATCAAGTTCACACATAATAATATTAACCTTAAATGTAAATGGACTAAATGCTCCAATTAAAAGACAGAGACTGGCAAACTGGATAAAGAGTCAAGACCCATCAGTCTACTGTATTCAGGAGACTCATCTCACATGCAGAGACATACATAGGCTCAAAATAAAGGGATGGAG